>NW_020440825.1:1035134-1056060 GCF_000699045.2 Agrilus planipennis
ACGTGGAGGGGTTGTTAGCGTTGGTGGGTAAAGCGCCACCCATCATCGCAACTGCCCTTACAGCCGCTTTGAATATCCTAGAACCTACCATGGCCTATTCGATATCTATACGGTGGTTCGTGTACCGTGCTGCCTGACGTTTCCGTCGGGGGTGATTTGTCGATGAGCTGCTGTTGTTATTATTGTTACTTGATTGATTCACGTTACCGCCGTGATTGCTTCGGTTGTTTTTATTGTAACGGGGCCATTGCGTATGTTTCGACGTCACCTTGGGTGCTGGCTTATGATGAATGTTACTGTTCGGTGATGTGTCTCTAGATGGTGATTCTGATCCCTAAACCCAACAAAATAAATTAATTACTTCTATTACGAATGCAACCGCTTTTGTAATTTTAAAAGTACGGTAACCGGGAAAATGAATAAAAAAAACAGGCTATCTCACTTTGATTACTTTTTCATTAACAGTTTACACTTTGAAAAAATCTGAATCCTACTTCCAGTGTTTCAATTTTGATAATAAGTTAAATAATTATTTTTTAATTACCTCTGAACTGCCTCCACTGTCGACGCTAGAGGTTGATCCGCTACTGGACAGCGATCGAGGAGCCCTTGTGCTTATGCCGGTTACCTTAGTAAAGGACAGGGCTGGACTAGTAATCGGCGAGTTGAGCATGTGAGAGAACTTTTGTTCGACCATTTTCCGATATCGGACCACTTCATCAGTTACCCGTACTATTCGGCCCAAAATGGAATATTTCGAACAGTCTCTGAACATGTTTAACGCACTTACACTGTTCGACAGAATCACATAAGCGTAATCAAACGCCCTTTTCACCTAAAGAACAACAAAATTAAATAGATTTTGAAAACGATATTTATTATTATATACTGAGTCAAAAGCAAGCACACCCTCGAAGATTTAAAAATATTAATTAAGAATTATGTATTTCTTCAGATAATGAGTCAAACATTAAAATTAATAACTACTTCAACTTCAACTGTTATACAATAAAAATAATTCTAATAATTCCGTAGGTATACTTCTTAAAAATATATTTTTAAACTGAGGAAAAATACATCTAAACGAAATGAAAACGTTGTTAAAAAAATATATCTTAAAAAACCAAAGACATTAAAAATAAATGTTGTACTTGATGTTAAAACCATTTATCATAATACTGAATGAACTTTAAAAATAGAATACATTGTAAAAGTTTCCTTAACAACCGTTGTATTTATTCTTATCAGTTTATTACGTCAAACTTATCATATTTCGCTCAACAAAAACTCGACAACGTAACACTTTATTTCCTGTTTTAATGACACAGATCAGTACTGTGAAGTTGTCTTAAACCATTTTTAAATTCAATGTAATAATATACTGTATTAAATTGAATAGTAGTCAATTTTTAAATGTTGGACATAAATAAAACTAATAACTATGGACATATAATTTATCATTACTTTAATCATAAACTTAGATCGTTCTTGTATATATATTAGAAATTAAAAAAATGATTGAATATAAAATTGGTTGTTACCTATTAAAATGATATTTGCTAGTACTGTTATTTGATAAAAGTCTAAAATTAATAATTAATATTTAATTTCATAATAAGTAGGCCTTATTGAGAGTCTACCTCAAGGGGTGAGTCTTTAGTTTTTTTTTTTTTAATTCATTCTTTATCAAAATGAAATAGTTAACTTGCCTGTAATACTCCATAACTACTCCGACCAATGTCATTTGATGGTTGTAAAGGGTCTTCTATGCACAGCAAGCTCGGTCGGTGTCCATCAACCATATCTTTTTGCATCTCCTCTTTGCTGATGTATCGTCCTCCATCCCGTATTCGAATTCCCGTTTGCATATAATTGAACTTTCGACCATAAAGTTCAAAGAATTCAATAAGAAGTACTCCGAGATTCGCCTTTACAAGCTGACTTTCAGGTCGATGATGTAATTGAAGAAAACTTATACACATTAAAATTAAACTATAACTAGATATTCCACCTGTAAACACTTCATTTAGGTCTCTTTCAAGAAGAAACTGTTTTAAAACATAAACTAATTTGGATAACACTGGGAATTGATGCATATAGCGTTTTATGAGCTCCGCTGATTTAACACCATTGCTCATATTGAATGAAATGTCCACTTTGACTTCTGTTTTTTTATCTGTAAGCTTAATGATTGGCACTGAGGCTTTGTCCAATACTTTTATACTATTTTCATCTGCAATGTCTTTATCTAAAAATTCTTTTTCTAATGTGCGCAAAGGTAAATTTGACCATTTACCTATAAAAAGAAGTGCTATTAGATTACAGCAATTTCCATATTAATATTCATTACATCAAAACAAAATTATTTAACATTCATTCATTCATTTATTTTCTTTTTTATGCCACTAATACTGATGTATTAAATTGATGAGTAATTTAAAAAACAAATACCTATTACTACTAGATCAATATCACTTGTTGGTAGATAAAGTCCAGTACGGTAGGACCCAAAAACTTGTACTTGAGCGTCTGGCCAAAGAGAAAGAATAATTTGTTCAATTCGACGAATTACATCTCCACGTACTCTATGCTCTACAGGTGTTGGTGACATATGTTCGTAAAAATGTTCAATTTCTTCATGTAAGCTAAAAAAAGAAACAATATATTATGTGTACAAGCTATACTTTCAAAGTGTAAATTAAATTGGACATAAAGAATGACCTAATTTCTGTATACCATTTTATGTAAAATAACATATATGTATAAAAACCAAATGGAACATACAAAAAGATTCCGCATATATATTTGTTTTTAATTAAAAGTTCACATAATTTTGTAATAGGTAATTTAACAAATGTCAAAGTCGTGTTAAGGCCATCTCATGACAAATAGTAGAATTGATATATGTACATTTTTCCGATCAAGTTATTTCCAAAAATTAAAACTATAATTTACGTACCCAATTATTCCTCTTCCATACGGATAATTCTCAATTCTCCACGGGGTGCCCCCATATTCACCAACTACTTTATCCGGATGGCGCATCATACCTTTGGTACTCGCGCGGTTCTCGAACTTACGTCTTCTAGGGACTAAACTATTATTTTTATCATTCTTGCCATTCAAAACACTTATGTTTGTCAGATTCTGGGAATTTACACTATTGCCAAAAGATTCGATGTCACTATCACCTTCTTTTAAGTTCATACTATCGAATTCCAACTGAGTTTGCCACAAACGAAGCCACAAATGTTTAGCTGGACCTTCTTGTTCTGGTTGGAACCAAGATAACGAAGGATCCATTCAAATAATGCTCAACAATTATTACAAATTAATAATCATTGAGATGTCTGTTTATCCACTTTTGCTGTTTTCAAAGACAACCACAAAATCACGCCGAAGTCACACCTCGTAAAAATCACACGGTTCTTCTCTGCCTGCCCAAAGTCACAAATGACAGGTTATCTTTCCACCCGCTAGATTGCGGCGTTGTATGTGGCCATAATATCGTCAAATTTAAATCCTGAAGTAACGCTCTTATGAAAAATTTAATCGATACTAAGTAATTTTATTATTTAACAATCACTTCAAAATAATTTTTCTAATTAAATTCCTTCAAATCTGACAGAATTAAAGCAATAAATAATGTCAAAATACTCTGTATCTATAAAGAAATCGATAAAATGTTGATTATAACAATTCTCAATACAATAAAATTTTTACACTTGTGCATGTTTATATTTCGCACTTTTTTAGGGCGCCGGCGTTTACTTTCTAAGAAAAAATAAAATTAAGTTTGTAGTTTATACGTCAGCTAATATAATAAAATTCAATGAGATGATGTAATAAATAAAATAGAACCTTCGTCATCCGTACACGTCATTTCTTTTCCGAAATTCCTTACAATTGAAAAATTTGGATTTATAATGCTAATGTTATCTGAGAGTAGTGACAAAGGTATGAAGACCCGGTCCGCCGTACAATTTAGAAAATAAATTACATTTCACATTCATTTTTATGAAAGCTGTATAAGTTCCTTAATTCTATTTATTTTGTGTTCCTATTTGTTTTTTAAGTAGTACCAAAAATAAACGCAAGTATATATATTTGAAACAAAATAATAAATAATATTTATTTCTGTTAATATTTTGAGATATTTAATTTCAATAATAATATGAATTGAACATAAATANAATAATAATAGTACAATGAAGTATTATTGAAGAAATTCAAAGGACATTTTAGAACAGAATCAGAAACTGTATTTGTTAATTTACATTTTATATTAATAGTTACACAGAAGATTTAATTAGGTAAAAGTAGGAGAGTAGAGGATGCTATAGTAGTTAATAAGGAAAAGGAGTGATCAAATTGAAGGGCATCCGAGACATGAAAGGCTGGTTAGAAACATATTATATGCAGAAACAGGAGTAAAGAGAGACAAGAAGAGGGAAAACAGAATAGTAAGGAGTGAAGCTACATATTCAACCAGTCTTCAAACTGGATCTCTGGAGAGTCAATAGTTATTCAATATTTAAAAGAAGAATCAATTTAAAATTTTTTACACATTATTACTCTCTTGTAAAAAGATGTCAGCTTCTCCTGATAAATTTTCTGTGGAATATTTTAATTTAACTGTATGTGACAATTGAGTTCAAACTACTGTTAATAACCAATATTTTATTAAAAATAGCTTAGTGTAAGGTGACACCTCCTAAAAATAGATAAATCATCATCACTTACATCTAGAGTTTTTTGTTGCAAGGTCACTGTGCATTCAACAAAATTTTTGCATTTCTTAATGGGGATGCAAGTGACTTCTCTACCAGCCACGATGGTTTGTAACCAACTTATGCCCAATCCTGAGACTTCTATTCCTGCTATTTTTACAGGCAAACTTCCTACTCTTGTAAAAGGTAATGTAAAAGGAGGTTTATGTTGAAACATTAATAAAGCACCATTTGGTTCTATTCGCTGTATGGTTCCTATCAATTCCTTTTTCTCTCTAATAAATCTATTGGGTACATCAGAAGGCTTTTTAAATTTACTAAACTGAAAAACATGAATTTAATTTCACTTAAAGTTAAATAATTAAATAGTAAAGTTGTTAATAATTACTTACTGGTCTAACTCTTCTTAGAGCAATGGTTAATCCTGTTAATGCAACTCCATAGCAACAAATCTAAGAAAGAATAAATTTTAATCTGTTTGCAAAAGCCAGGTGGTTGTTTATTAACTTACTTCTGCTCCTAAAGTATTTTTCTCCATAAACGTACAAAAACGATCGTAGGATTTTTGAATTTCTTCCTTCATTGTAAAAGATTGTTTGTTCAAATTCAACACAGGTACAGGTGGCAGTCACAATTATTTAAAATTTTCTCTAAATTTAAAAGTTACCTCACGTTTTGTTAAGCGTCAAAATAACTGTACACATTACAAATTGCTAAGTTATAGAAAATCTAAAAAGATAGTTTCTCAGACATAATAACATTAAAAAGTACTATTTCCTAAGTCATAACATGAAGTTGTTTTTGTTATATAAAATGGTGTATAAGAATTAAGACATTACTAACATATTACATCATAGATCGTCGTGGTTATAATAATTTAATAATAATAATAATAAGACGATATATGTTTTTCTAAAAAGTATTAAAGGGAATTTTAAAGAATGTTAAGAGAATTAGATAAAACATTAATAATAATCTTAAAAAAAATGCCAACGAATTTTTTTACAGGGATGTCCACTTTACACTACTTATTATACAATTCGCATTTATTCAGTTCATGCTCAAGCAATGCATACAAGATATGCTGATTAGTTTAAACCTTTAGAAATTCTTAGTACAATTTTGTATGATTGACCCACGATGCCTCCTGTGAATTGCTATATATAAACTGATAAAAGTCCTTATCTCTGTAAATTATTGGCAAATTTAAATTCGCACTACCACCCCCTCTCTTCACCGGATATCCGAATAATGCCGAGGTTTCTAAATCACTTCATTTTTATTTTAAATTTACAAAAAATATTATTGAAAGTACGGTGGGAACTTATAATTTGGATATTGAAAGTCTTATCACTTTATAAATAGATTCATACACTCCTGGCCACTTAACAAACTTTTGCATTTGTCATAGAATAAACTCTTTGATACTTTTGACACTACATTCTCTATATATCTATGAATGCTCTATGATTTTCTGTCGCCCTTGAAAAATACGATAAAAGAAAAGTATATATAAATGTATTTACTAAACAATAGAAAATTCAAATTTTTAATATAAGATCAGATTTTAGTTTATTATCATTTCCACTTGCGATGACTCCAGCATATATTTAGTTTGTGACAACTCGAAAAATCTCGGGAATTTTGAGATATTCAAAAATAAACGATTACAATCCTAAATAAAACCATTTTGGTAGAAATTTTTACAAGAAAGTATATGGCAACAATGACTAAAACAATGATTAATTAACGAGCAGTTGCAGCTGCTTTACCCCATAAATGTCTTTTCTAAAACTGAATTACGTCAGGGACTTATTTTTGTCTTTGTTTATTGAATATGTAATTGAGACAATATGCACTAACAATAAGAATTGAATTTGGTAAAAAAATACCAAAATCAAGCCAAACACCAGAGAGAGAGTATAATTTATATATTGCTTTTATTAGTATATATTAAGAAATTATATGATACTTTTGACTTCACTTCCGGCTTANAAGTTTAATATTACAAAGACTACTTAGTTACTATTCAATTATTAGTAAATAAGGAGTTGATGTTTCAAATTGGCATATTTTGCCTTGTTCAGCGATATCGAACGTTTTCTAATTGACATGACAACACAACCTTGTTTCTGATAACTGTCAAATAAAATTTATTTTGTTAAATTCTAGTAATTGAAAACGTAGTAATAAATGTAATTTTTGCATAGAATTGAATAATGATACCTGGAAATGCTGATCCTCGACGACCAGATAAAATACAAAGATATAAAGCTTCTGCTGCTGGAAATGGAGCTGCTCCTGGAGAAGACCTAACTCCAGATTACATGAATATTCTTGGTGAGTTTTAGATTAATACAAATTATTCACTATATAGTACAAACGGAAGTTATGGATTATTAGAGAAGATTTACATTTGAGATCTGCTTAATAATAAATAGTTGGATACATACATTCACCTCCAATACTTGGGGAGGCTTGTTTTTAAAATCAATATTGTATTTTATGCTTTAAACAGTTTATTGTGTGCCTTTCTCTGATACTTTTAAAACATAAAACTAACAGAAAATATCATGTAATCAAAATGAGAACATGCTTTTAAATTAATTTAACAAAGTACAGTGAGTATGTTCTTTAATATATGTTTTTCTGTTTTATTGCTTTCTATAATGCTACAGTACATTTTCTACAGTATTGTATATCTTTGTTTTTAATTTTGTGTAACTCTTATAGAATTATTTGATATACAGTGCTAATGCCTGATTCATATAAATATTAAATTATTATTACAGCGTTAATACATCTATCGGATCTTATTTCTAATAACACAGAAAAAGTCTAAATAGATTACTCAAGAGAAAATTTGTGAATGTAATTGTCAATTAAACTGATATTTTTTAATCAGTACATTGTTTGTGTTTAATAAATATGAGTCATTAGTATTTACATGTATAACTATCTATTCATTGTTCTCGTCACATTTTTGGACAGAAAGCTGTTTAATAAAGCAGCTGGCAGCAGTAGTAATAAAATTAATAATACGTGCTCCGTTGAAAATAATTAGAGATAAAAATATTTTTTACACTTGATAATTGTCAGTAAGAAAGTTCAGCTGTATCAAATTTTGTTTTGTTATAAGGAAAGGAGTTAACTATGTCAAAGTATAGGTTTACAAGGTAGTACCTATTTATTAAATATACTAACATACTGTTATTTGAACTGCTTATTGTGGATTTCGGTATTAATTACATGCTTTGTTGTTTCTAATTGATTGTACATGACAAGAAATTGTTAAATTTTATTAGTTCAGTTTGTTAGTTCAAGTCGTAAACGATCGTTTTTTCGTCTGTTCAGCAAAGTGTATATTAATGCAGATGGTAGTGTATTATAAGCCACCATGTTGAGTGACTGGGAATTTACTTTTCGGGGTTCACAGATAATTATCCTTAACCTTCCTAACAACCCTCTCGCTTCTGAAATGTCCCACGTTTATACTAAAATTATATTGGTGGTACATTAAAGTGTGCTACACCTTAATGTAACTTTTTACGAAGTCCAAAACTATATTTTAAAGAAATTGAAAATCTATTGTATTCTTAATTGTGTCTTACAGAAATTGAATATAATTCGATGTTATTTTCGCCGAAACAAAATGAATAGTATGTACGATCGTTAGGAATTGGATGCCGTGGAAGGTGGAAATGAAACTGGAATGAAATAAAAGATCTTGAAAAGTTTTTTCCCAAGTATCCCTAGATTTCCTTTAAAACATGTTGCTGTGAACCCTGGCATTTGATAATGATGATAATAAAGTGTAGTACATGTTGCATTCCTTCGTAGGTCCTGATCCGACCTCGGGAAATGCTGACGGCGACAGCAATACTACCACAGTTGAGCCGGTAAACATAAATGGTCCAATACAGCAACAACAACAACAACAACAACCACCACTACCACAGCAACAACAGCTACAAAAGTTACAACAAACCCACCGAAAAGAAGACGTATCGAAAAATACTACAGCAACTACCACAAATACGATAAACGTGATTCCTACGAGTCCTCAGTATGGTGTCGCTATAATACCTACTGCTATAACGACTGCAACCATACCAAACGATACTAGTACCACAACTGCTGTGTCCATGAACAATATTAATAGTAATAACACAAACGCGGTTGAGGGCGATATTAAAGACATGAACGCGACCCCGAACAAAAATGATCGTTTCAAGGTTGTGAAAATTGCTAGCGCTGAACCGTTTAGACGTGGCCGTTGGAAATGCATGGACTACGTGGATCAAGCACCGCCATCCTCTAATCAGTCAAAGACCTCGCAAGCGTCTACTGCGGCCTCCATAACCGGCAACGTGTACATGCAAACGCAGAGTTTACCACCCCAACAAATTCAACAGTTGTTGCTCCAGAGCGGTTTTAATACGACTTCTGTACCACAGTATTTCCAGGGTACCCAAGTTATACCACCACAGGCGCAATATTTTTATCAGGCCAATGTTCAACCCCAAACAATGCCAATGATGATCCCACAACCCCAATTCGTTACTGGCGGTCAGCAACAGCAGTACTTTCAACCAACCACTGTTATAACAACAGGATCGGTACCTGCTGGTTTTCAGGGAATGCAGTTCGTTCAACAACCGCAACAGAACAATAGCGCTTTTGTACCCACATCTCAGGGTGTACAGATACCGCAATCATTTGGGTCTCAGGCTGGGAGTAATAGTAACACTCCGGGTCAGACATTTGCCGATACGACAAATCAATCACAGCAGCAGCAGCAACCGATGGTTAATGGATATGCGTATCCCCAACCCCAAAACGAACAGCAACAACACCCTCAAATTATACCTCCTAATCAGGTGGCGAAAAATGTTATATTAAGTCATGTGCAAAATGTCGACGTGCAAGTAAACTCGGATATATCTCAGAATACAGCCAATGCATTTTCTGGGTCTGGCGTAACGACTGTCTTGCCTCAGACGCAGGGAGTCGTAATACAGACGGTGCCCGCCTACGACTCGAACGCCCCCACCAACATGTATACAAATCCACAATTTGTCGCAAGCGTAAATAGTTTGCCACCCCTCGAACAATCTTCGGACGACCAGAAGGACGCGGTAGCGACTACTGAAACAGGTGACGGAGGCGCTACGTCTACAACCGACGATCCCGCGAAAACGAATCCGGTGGTAAACGCGATTGATAACAAAATTGAACAGGCTATGGACCTAGTAAAGAGCCATCTAATGTATACCGTCCGCGAGGAGGTGGAAGTGCTTAAAGAAAAGATTGCAGAATTGATGGAACGGATACAGCAGCTCGAAACGGAAAATAACTTCCTTAGGTCACAAATTCCGAAGAATCAACAGCAGCAGCAACAACAGGGGACAAGTCAGAATGGAGGCACTGAGCCCTCACCACCTGTTGCATCATCCACGAACCCACCCACGCAGTAATTCAAGAATAATGATATCCCCTTGCCCAATAGACGATAAATATTTCTGCTGCTAGAAAGGTAGAGGACGCGTTTTTACGGTTGTTTTTAGTTTGACACGTTTTACGGAAACCGAAATCGAATTTAAAAAATAATTCTCAACTGAATTATTTTTACCAGCTTCAAAATTTTCATTCTTCTTTTCTTTGTTGATCGATAAACAGATTGTTTTTAATTTTTTACATATTCTATACCTTAGTTTTATATCAGTTACCTATACATGCATTGATACTAATGGTTTTTTTATTTGAAAAATATGGTTCACTTTCGTTTTTAATGCTTTAATATATTTTTGATGACGTTAAAATGAACCGAGATTGATTTAAACCATCGTGTCGTATTGCGTGAAACATTTGTTGAATGATAATCGTACTTCTGTAATAAAAAGAGTACTTACCATGTATACATACTTATAACAAAGTTTGTGTAGTTTAACAACTGAGTACTACCTACATAAATATGTATATTGTTTGTTAAACGCCGTGGTAGATGTAAAAAAAGAAAAGAAATATTTAATTCCGAAACTAAAGCTTTCTACAATATTTAGACCGAAGTGGTGAAACGTGTTTGCCTGTCTTTTTTGCGTGATAGTCGCTGAAAAAAAAGAAAGAAAACACTCTTGCATTTTTTTTTTATGTATTATTACAGTTTTTTAATATAAAAAATTTTAATCGTACATAGAATGCCACTTCAGTTTTTAAATTACCTACAAAGAAGAGCTTCAAGCAGGTACATTAGTTTTAGAAAATTAGTGTAAAAAGTGTGAATAAATTATAAAAGAAAATCATATACATAAATCTTCAAATGGATTCTTACACAGCTACTGAGGAAGAATATGAGCTACAGTATTACAAGTTTTCTGCTCACGATTTCATTGAACATTTTAAACATCTAATATCCACTGAATTACAATCACTACTGGATGAGTATGTAAACTTGGTTAAAATGACACTAAGCGCTGATATTTTTTCAAAATTGGAGAAGTTTAAAAATCACTTAATTGTTGTATGTAATCAAGAATTAGAAGAAGAGCTTAAATTTGCTGAAAACGCTATAAAGAAGTTTCTTTTAATTCCTAAAAATGTTCTCCTGCCTTATGACAAGTCTCAAAAAAGGCAGTATACAGAGAAAGAAGTCCAAGAACTTGAAAGTGAAGTAAAATATTTAGAAGAAGAGTGCATGAAAGAACAGTTAATGATACACTTGTGCAAATGTGAGAAAGAAATAATACATAAATTTGATGGTTGCAGGAACATTATGGAAAATGCTATTCTAAAAGTTTCTCAATTTGATATGAGTGACTTTAA
Source organism: Agrilus planipennis (assembly GCF_000699045.2). Taxonomy (NCBI): domain Eukaryota; kingdom Metazoa; phylum Arthropoda; class Insecta; order Coleoptera; family Buprestidae; genus Agrilus; species Agrilus planipennis. Next base: position 1,046,687 of record NW_020440825.1, read on the forward strand.
AGAATTGTCAAAATTATCTTTAATTTATGAAGAATATAATAACTTCAAATCAGAAGAGGGCTAATTATATGAGGTAATTAGGCAATCATGTAAATTTGATGATATTATAAGACTTGTACACTACATCTATCGAATCATAAGATAAAAACATTGGAAAAGTATCTTTATTAGTAAGCTGTCTGCTATAAATGCTACATAAGTACTTTAAGATTTAAATAGCACCTTAAGTAAATCTAAAAACTGGCAACTTACAGGTTTTATATTTACAGCTACAAAACAAACATTTTAAATGACTAATAAAGCAAAATTAAATTTTTGGATTTCTGTTAAAAGCTATAACACAGCTGTTTTTGGAATTTTAGTTTTCCTTTGCGTTTGACTTTGTAGAGATGCATTTAATCTATGCAATATGTTAACTAGTGTTTTTTTGGCAGGTTTAATATAGTATTTTAGTCCCAAACGCTTCTTTAAGGCACGTATTTCGGCAGATTGTAAAATTCCAAAATATTTCGCAAGGAAAGGGTCTTCAACTGCAGGCATTTTCTCAGCGGATTTTTCTAAAGACGCAAAATTCACTGCTACTAGGGATTCCCCAACATTCATTATTCGCAACTTACCCTAGAAATTATGTAATTAATAAAAATTTGTAAATTTTAAATTGCTAGCACAATCAATAAAACTTATAAAATGCACTGTTGAATCGAATTGCATTTTAAAATAAGCCTAACCAGTATTAAATTTTAAATAATAATAGTACAATGAAGTATTATTGAAGAAATTCAAAGGACATTTTAGAACAGAATCAGAAACTGTATTTGTTAATTTACATTTTATATTAATAGTTACACAGAAGATTTAATTAGGTAAAAGTAGGAGAGTAGAGGATGCTATAGTAGTTAATAAGGAAAAGGAGTGATCAAATTGAAGGGCATCCGAGACATGAAAGGCTGGTTAGAAACATATTATATGCAGAAACAGGAGTAAAGAGAGACAAGAAGAGGGAAAACAGAATAGTAAGGAGTGAAGCTACATATTCAACCAGTCTTCAAACTGGATCTCTGGAGAGTCAATAGTTATTCAATATTTAAAAGAAGAATCAATTTAAAATTTTTTACACATTATTACTCTCTTGTAAAAAGATGTCAGCTTCTCCTGATAAATTTTCTGTGGAATATTTTAATTTAACTGTATGTGACAATTGAGTTCAAACTACTGTTAATAACCAATATTTTATTAAAAATAGCTTAGTGTAAGGTGACACCTCCTAAAAATAGATAAATCATCATCACTTACATCTAGAGTTTTTTGTTGCAAGGTCACTGTGCATTCAACAAAATTTTTGCATTTCTTAATGGGGATGCAAGTGACTTCTCTACCAGCCACGATGGTTTGTAACCAACTTATGCCCAATCCTGAGACTTCTATTCCTGCTATTTTTACAGGCAAACTTCCTACTCTTGTAAAAGGTAATGTAAAAGGAGGTTTATGTTGAAACATTAATAAAGCACCATTTGGTTCTATTCGCTGTATGGTTCCTATCAATTCCTTTTTCTCTCTAATAAATCTATTGGGTACATCAGAAGGCTTTTTAAATTTACTAAACTGAAAAACATGAATTTAATTTCACTTAAAGTTAAATAATTAAATAGTAAAGTTGTTAATAATTACTTACTGGTCTAACTCTTCTTAGAGCAATGGTTAATCCTGTTAATGCAACTCCATAGCAACAAATCTAAGAAAGAATAAATTTTAATCTGTTTGCAAAAGCCAGGTGGTTGTTTATTAACTTACTTCTGCTCCTAAAGTATTTTTCTCCATAAACGTACAAAAACGATCGTAGGATTTTTGAATTTCTTCCTTCATTGTAAAAGATTGTTTGTTCAAATTCAACACAGGTACAGGTGGCAGTCACAATTATTTAAAATTTTCTCTAAATTTAAAAGTTACCTCACGTTTTGTTAAGCGTCAAAATAACTGTACACATTACAAATTGCTAAGTTATAGAAAATCTAAAAAGATAGTTTCTCAGACATAATAACATTAAAAAGTACTATTTCCTAAGTCATAACATGAAGTTGTTTTTGTTATATAAAATGGTGTATAAGAATTAAGACATTACTAACATATTACATCATAGATCGTCGTGGTTATAATAATTTAATAATAATAATAATAAGACGATATATGTTTTTCTAAAAAGTATTAAAGGGAATTTTAAAGAATGTTAAGAGAATTAGATAAAACATTAATAATAATCTTAAAAAAAATGCCAACGAATTTTTTTACAGGGATGTCCACTTTACACTACTTATTATACAATTCGCATTTATTCAGTTCATGCTCAAGCAATGCATACAAGATATGCTGATTAGTTTAAACCTTTAGAAATTCTTAGTACAATTTTGTATGATTGACCCACGATGCCTCCTGTGAATTGCTATATATAAACTGATAAAAGTCCTTATCTCTGTAAATTATTGGCAAATTTAAATTCGCACTACCACCCCCTCTCTTCACCGGATATCCGAATAATGCCGAGGTTTCTAAATCACTTCATTTTTATTTTAAATTTACAAAAAATATTATTGAAAGTACGGTGGGAACTTATAATTTGGATATTGAAAGTCTTATCACTTTATAAATAGATTCATACACTCCTGGCCACTTAACAAACTTTTGCATTTGTCATAGAATAAACTCTTTGATACTTTTGACACTACATTCTCTATATATCTATGAATGCTCTATGATTTTCTGTCGCCATTTGTGAGTATCTGTTGTATGTCGTTATAATTTATTCGACTTTTTTTGGTAAGTAAAAGAAATAATTTATCTCAAGTTTAATATTACAAAGACTACTTAGTTACTATTCAATTATTAGTAAATAAGGAGTTGATGTTTCAAATTGGCATATTTTGCCTTGTTCAGCGATATCGAACGTTTTCTAATTGACATGACAACACAACCTTGTTTCTGATAACTGTCAAATAAAATTTATTTTGTTAAATTCTAGTAATTGAAAACGTAGTAATAAATGTAATTTTTGCATAGAATTGAATAATGATACCTGGAAATGCTGATCCTCGACGACCAGATAAAATACAAAGATATAAAGCTTCTGCTGCTGGAAATGGAGCTGCTCCTGGAGAAGACCTAACTCCAGATTACATGAATATTCTTGGTGAGTTTTAGATTAATACAAATTATTCACTATATAGTACAAACGGAAGTTATGGATTATTAGAGAAGATTTACATTTGAGATCTGCTTAATAATAAATAGTTGGATACATACATTCACCTCCAATACTTGGGGAGGCTTGTTTTTAAAATCAATATTGTATTTTATGCTTTAAACAGTTTATTGTGTGCCTTTCTCTGATACTTTTAAAACATAAAACTAACAGAAAATATCATGTAATCAAAATGAGAACATGCTTTTAAATTAATTTAACAAAGTACAGTGAGTATGTTCTTTAATATATGTTTTTCTGTTTTATTGCTTTCTATAATGCTACAGTACATTTTCTACAGTATTGTATATCTTTGTTTTTAATTTTGTGTAACTCTTATAGAATTATTTGATATACAGTGCTAATGCCTGATTCATATAAATATTAAATTATTATTACAGCGTTAATACATCTATCGGATCTTATTTCTAATAACACAGAAAAAGTCTAAATAGATTACTCAAGAGAAAATTTGTGAATGTAATTGTCAATTAAACTGATATTTTTTAATCAGTACATTGTTTGTGTTTAATAAATATGAGTCATTAGTATTTACATGTATAACTATCTATTCATTGTTCTCGTCACATTTTTGGACAGAAAGCTGTTTAATAAAGCAGCTGGCAGCAGTAGTAATAAAATTAATAATACGTGCTCCGTTGAAAATAATTAGAGATAAAAATATTTTTTACACTTGATAATTGTCAGTAAGAAAGTTCAGCTGTATCAAATTTTGTTTTGTTATAAGGAAAGGAGTTAACTATGTCAAAGTATAGGTTTACAAGGTAGNGATAAAAATATTTTTTACACTTGATAATTGTCAGTAAGAAAGTTCAGCTGTATCAAATTTTGTTTTGTTATAAGGAAAGGAGTTAACTATGTCAAAGTATAGGTTTACAAGGTAGTACCTATTTATTAAATATACTAACATACTGTTATTTGAACTGCTTATTGTGGATTTCGGTATTAATTACATGCTTTGTTGTTTCTAATTGATTGTACATGACAAGAAATTGTTAAATTTTATTAGTTCAGTTTGTTAGTTCAAGTCGTAAACGATCGTTTTTTCGTCTGTTCAGCAAAGTGTATATTAATGCAGATGGTAGTGTATTATAAGCCACCATGTTGAGTGACTGGGAATTTACTTTTCGGGGTTCACAGATAATTATCCTTAACCTTCCTAACAACCCTCTCGCTTCTGAAATGTCCCACGTTTATACTAAAATTATATTGGTGGTACATTAAAGTGTGCTACACCTTAATGTAACTTTTTACGAAGTCCAAAACTATATTTTAAAGAAATTGAAAATCTATTGTATTCTTAATTGTGTCTTACAGAAATTGAATATAATTCGATGTTATTTTCGCCGAAACAAAATGAATAGTATGTACGATCGTTAGGAATTGGATGCCGTGGAAGGTGGAAATGAAACTGGAATGAAATAAAAGATCTTGAAAAGTTTTTTCCCAAGTATCCCTAGATTTCCTTTAAAACATGTTGCTGTGAACCCTGGCATTTGATAATGATGATAATAAAGTGTAGTACATGTTGCATTCCTTCGTAGGTCCTGATCCGACCTCGGGAAATGCTGACGGCGACAGCAATACTACCACAGTTGAGCCGGTAAACATAAATGGTCCAATACAGCAACAACAACAACAACAACAACCACCACTACCACAGCAACAACAGCTACAAAAGTTACAACAAACCCACCGAAAAGAAGACGTATCGAAAAATACTACAGCAACTACCACAAATACGATAAACGTGATTCCTACGAGTCCTCAGTATGGTGTCGCTATAATACCTACTGCTATAACGACTGCAACCATACCAAACGATACTAGTACCACAACTGCTGTGTCCATGAACAATATTAATAGTAATAACACAAACGCGGTTGAGGGCGATATTAAAGACATGAACGCGACCCCGAACAAAAATGATCGTTTCAAGGTTGTGAAAATTGCTAGCGCTGAACCGTTTAGACGTGGCCGTTGGAAATGCATGGACTACGTGGATCAAGCACCGCCATCCTCTAATCAGTCAAAGACCTCGCAAGCGTCTACTGCGGCCTCCATAACCGGCAACGTGTACATGCAAACGCAGAGTTTACCACCCCAACAAATTCAACAGTTGTTGCTCCAGAGCGGTTTTAATACGACTTCTGTACCACAGTATTTCCAGGGTACCCAAGTTATACCACCACAGGCGCAATATTTTTATCAGGCCAATGTTCAACCCCAAACAATGCCAATGATGATCCCACAACCCCAATTCGTTACTGGCGGTCAGCAACAGCAGTACTTTCAACCAACCACTGTTATAACAACAGGATCGGTACCTGCTGGTTTTCAGGGAATGCAGTTCGTTCAACAACCGCAACAGAACAATAGCGCTTTTGTACCCACATCTCAGGGTGTACAGATACCGCAATCATTTGGGTCTCAGGCTGGGAGTAATAGTAACACTCCGGGTCAGACATTTGCCGATACGACAAATCAATCACAGCAGCAGCAGCAACCGATGGTTAATGGATATGCGTATCCCCAACCCCAAAACGAACAGCAACAACACCCTCAAATTATACCTCCTAATCAGGTGGCGAAAAATGTTATATTAAGTCATGTGCAAAATGTCGACGTGCAAGTAAACTCGGATATATCTCAGAATACAGCCAATGCATTTTCTGGGTCTGGCGTAACGACTGTCTTGCCTCAGACGCAGGGAGTCGTAATACAGACGGTGCCCGCCTACGACTCGAACGCCCCCACCAACATGTATACAAATCCACAATTTGTCGCAAGCGTAAATAGTTTGCCACCCCTCGAACAATCTTCGGACGACCAGAAGGACGCGGTAGCGACTACTGAAACAGGTGACGGAGGCGCTACGTCTACAACCGACGATCCCGCGAAAACGAATCCGGTGGTAAACGCGATTGATAACAAAATTGAACAGGCTATGGACCTAGTAAAGAGCCATCTAATGTATACCGTCCGCGAGGAGGTGGAAGTGCTTAAAGAAAAGATTGCAGAATTGATGGAACGGATACAGCAGCTCGAAACGGAAAATAACTTCCTTAGGTCACAAATTCCGAAGAATCAACAGCAGCAGCAACAACAGGGGACAAGTCAGAATGGAGGCACTGAGCCCTCACCACCTGTTGCATCATCCACGAACCCACCCACGCAGTAATTCAAGAATAATGATATCCCCTTGCCCAATAGACGATAAATATTTCTGCTGCTAGAAAGGTAGAGGACGCGTTTTTACGGTTGTTTTTAGTTTGACACGTTTTACGGAAACCGAAATCGAATTTAAAAAATAATTCTCAACTGAATTATTTTTACCAGCTTCAAAATTTTCATTCTTCTTTTCTTTGTTGATCGATAAACAGATTGTTTTTAATTTTTTACATATTCTATACCTTAGTTTTATATCAGTTACCTATACATGCATTGATACTAATGGTTTTTTTATTTGAAAAATATGGTTCACTTTCGTTTTTAATGCTTTAATATATTTTTGATGACGTTAAAATGAACCGAGATTGATTTAAACCATCGTGTCGTATTGCGTGAAACATTTGTTGAATGATAATCGTACTTCTGTAATAAAAAGAGTACTTACCATGTATACATACTTATAACAAAGTTTGTGTAGTTTAACAACTGAGTACTACCTACATAAATATGTATATTGTTTGTTAAACGCCGTGGTAGATGTAAAAAAAGAAAAGAAATATTTAATTCCGAAACTAAAGCTTTCTACAATATTTAGACCGAAGTGGTGAAACGTGTTTGCCTGTCTTTTTTGCGTGATAGTCGCTGAAAAAAAAGAAAGAAAACACTCTTGCATTTTTTTTTTATGTATTATTACAGTTTTTTAATATAAAAAATTTTAATCGTACATAGAATGCCACTTCAGTTTTTAAAGTTCCTCTTTTTTAATTTTGTTATACCTGCGAGCTAATGAAAATGTAAGCGTGTTCTTCTTTTGTGTGTAGTGTAAGTAACTTATGAAAGAGTATAATTTATATTGTAAGTTTGTATTTTTATTATAAATTAATTTAGTCGGCTCAACGATAGAAATTCTATTTATATTTGTCAATTTTTTGTTGACATTGCGTTTATCTATCTTTTTTCGAAAGAGGATTCATAATATTGAAGTCATACATAATGTAATGACGATGAATCGTAGACTGACTTCATAATGATTTAAAAAGAGTATAGGAATAACGCCTGCTAAAATCGATTTCTGCTAATAATTATAATTGGTAATAAGTGGACTAATTTTATGTAATGTAGTATAATTAACAGCATTGTGGGAATCATATTCACTTGTTACTTTTTGTTTTTCTATATTAATGATATTTTTGATAGTTTTAATTAACTATTAATTGAATTGAATACTTTAATTATTATACAACCCAAATGCTGTTTGTAGTCGATGTATTTCTAATTGGATCGTAATTAAGGTCTCTATATTTTTCAGCGTTTTTTTATAGCGTTTACGAATATAGATCGAAATTTTTGAAAGTCAGTCAATAGCAATACATATATCTTGAAATTGAAGATACTTCTGTTCAATGGAATAATACTAAAATAAATTTTTAAAGTTTCAGAATTTTTACAAAATTTGAATCTCATACGTGCAAAATAACGTTGGAAATATGTAAATGACCTGTGAATTGTAAATTGTGTAAATTATATTAGAAATATGGAGTGTAGCATAGCCAAATTGATAGTTTGGTGCTAATCAAAACTGTGATGGTATATAGATTTCGCTTCAAAATTTAAGTTTAGATAGAAGCAGATTATTGTTTGAAGATTCTAAGATAATTTTTTTCTCATCTCTCTGTAATCACTTACTATTTACTTGCGTAAACTTATGCATGTTTTGAATTTAAAACAGAACATTATTTTTTTTTCAAACGAATGGGTGTGTTTTTCTTTCACAAATTGTTTTCTTGAAATAGTGAAATAGTCGTTTCTCCTAAGTGTAACAGTGGTATATAAGATAAACTATCTAGTACCATTTTGCATAGTACTCAACTATTGTAGATGACGAGTAACTAATTGAAATTTTAGACAATTCAGTTCTTATTAATAAAAAGGGCACTAACAGGATGTTGTTTGAAAAGTTACGTTTCAGATGTGAAGTAAGTGTTTTTTTTTTCTATGTAAAAACTTATGGCTGTGTCGTACTTGAGAAAAACGTTATCCAAGAAGTGTTAGTCTGTATTATTGCTAAGTTTAAAACAGAGTGTAATTTTGTTTATTGATTTCTTAAATAATATTTTATCACACCTATAGGTCGTTTCAAAAGTATACATAAATGTAATTTCAATAAATAGAGCTCATATTATAACTTTTATTACAGCAACGACTTATTTACACCAAATTCCTATTCTTCTCCTTTTCACCCTTTTTATTATCTAAGTCTTTTATAAACATATTCGTAAAAGGGTTAAGAATAAATTCGAACTTTAAATTGTTTGTATTCGACGTATAAAATTTAATTTCAAATAATTATCTGAGAAAAGGCACACATGTTTATATAATGCATAAATACATAAGAAAATTGTTTATTTTTTTGTGAAACATCAACTAAATTTAATAATTGTCATAAAAAATGTAATATTGTAAATGAGCCCAATATAAGATTAAAATTATTGTTTTAGGCATGATTTTTAGCATGTGTGGACTAATGATGCGTTTAAAATGGTGCGCCTGGGTAGCCCTTTACTGCTCCTGTATAAGTTTTGCCAACACCAAGCTTTCAGATGATGCGAAACAGGTAGGCATTTATGTAATTTTAATAATTTCGGGGAATTGGTAATTACATTTATTATAAAATAAACCCACTACTTAGCGAGTATTGTAAATTTAAGCATCAACAACAGGCTTTTCCTAATATACGAGATTTAAGCGTAAGTTTTGAAAGTTTTCCAACATTTTTTAGATATTAAGCTCGTTTATGTTGTCCATTTCTGCTGTTGTTATGTCATATCTCCAGAATCCTCAGCCTATGACTCCTCCATGGTCGTCTACTGCAACTAATTAGAAATGATGGAAATAAATGATAAAACGGTATTGAAAACGAACCAATTAATGTAAAAGTTGTTTTTAGTTT
>NW_020440825.1:1056430-1059624 GCF_000699045.2 Agrilus planipennis
AGCGGTACTGACAGATCAGTACTGTATGAAAATAAATAAAAGTAAAACAAAAATACTGGTATGCAACGGAAGAAAAAGTAGGGAACGAGTGAATATAAAGATAGGAGACGAAAAATTAGAAGAAGTGGCTGATTTTAGGTATCTAGGAAGTCAGATAAGTCAGGACGGAAGGAGTGGTAGGGCTATAAAGCAGGGTCGTGTCGCCTTTAATAAAATGAAGTCACTTCTATGCTCGCGAACGGTTAATTTAGAAATTCGAAAAAGATTGTTAAAGGTGTATGTTTGGAGCACGGTGTTGTGTCTTTGAAAAAACAAATAATAATAAGATTGCACTAAAAACGAGACCAGTATACATTATTTTTACAATGCAACGTCTCTATATTTTTGCACGTCATCAGTTGATGTATTACTTAAAGAATTTTTGCTCGTCAGTTTGTCCATTTTTTTCTTGTATATTAAAAAGTCTGGCCCATCCAAGGGTCCGTAGTATATGGGCACGTCACAATCGGGAAGGGGTTGAGCGTAGAACCCTGTTCGGTGTCTAATGATATGGTGATTGCGATTTATATCATTCAGGGCGTCCATCGACGCATATTTTTTTAATACATCCACTGACATGTTGCACTTGGCTAACATCCGGGGGTTGTATGTGCTGTACGTGTTGTAAGTTGGCATGATAACACTATTCGTTTCAAGGGTTGATGACATCCACGGTTGCCACTGTTGTTTCAGGTTTTCTTTTATGGGTATCTCATCTACTGTTGGGAAATCTATTAATGATTGAGCCTTTTTGACTATAAAAAAACAGACAATGTGTTTAATATTTTTGTTTTGGTTAATACACTTAAGTTTAAAACGGGACTCTAATGGTAGCTTCACTCTCCCCTCTCACCACTCCGTTACTTAACACATGCATTGTAATTTAATTAACAAAAAAGGGTTTTTAGTTTCTTTCAATATACCTCCCAATTAGTGTTATTTATAGACAGTCCCAAAGTAATTACTTCATTTATATTAAAATATGAAATAATATAAAATTTTTATTGGGATAATTTGGAAGGGGTTGCGACCTTTAGAGTCCGCTGATTTGCTGTTAAATTGTTAAAAGTAATAATTATTGTTACTTTGTTTGTCACTGTGGACCATTTGAGACGGGCTAAAGGTACTGGCATTGAACTCGCTTTCCGAAAGACCATATTGGTACATAAAGGCGTTGTTTAGAAGATTTCCATTCCAAATTTGTGGATTTGACATTGACCTATAATATAAAATATTCATGTGATATATGTATTCCGAAAATTTTTTGCGATTTCTTTTTGGCTAATTATTTTACTTTTTAATTTTCGATTTTCCTTGATGAGTAATGATGATACACAATGTAAAATAGGTACTTTACGATATAATTAATAAAAATACAATATAGGAGGATATAAAGCTAGTACCTTTTGATACCACTGCCAATTCGATCCATCGATCCATCAAAACCGTTGTTATGATAAGCAACAGTTCCTAAAGTACTTAAATTAAGACTAGAATCTCGTGGGAGGGGAACGACCGTTGAATGGAGATCTCTCAAGCGCTTGTTTATTAGTTCCTCTTGTTTCCATGTGGAATAAAGGGACTGCACCAATATAAACTCAACCACGTTGCTGATTATCCTTGCAAACCAGCACGTAAGCTCAGTCAGGCCATAAAGTGAACCAACCCTCTAATATTAAAAAATAGTATTCAAAAGTGTACGGATACGATTGATGCTGTCCTGATTCGGTTCTAAAGTTGCTTCCAAACGTTTCGCCAGCACGGCGACTTCTTCAAAGGTCCTTCCATCTTCGATGTTGGGAGCAGCAACTCCAACCTATGACGACCTTTAGACTCGAATCAGGACAACAGTATAATATGAAAACGGTTAATTATCCTTGAAACATATTATCAGAAAAAAATAACAATCGTAAAGTGGTTTTAGGTTTTTTTCGGATTTTGTGTTTTAAAATGATTTATTAAACCCAAAAAGGGTAAATTTTTGAACCCCCTCTCGTCTGCCCATTAACGATAAGGTGAATTAAATAAAGTAATTTGTGTGTACTAAATGTTGATCGTTGCAACAAAATTAAAAAATGGCCATTTGTATTAATTTCCAAGATCTCAATTATGATTATAAAAAAAAATATTTTACGTTTAATTAAGATAATTTGTTGAATTGTGTATAAAAACCTGAAGATATTTTCATGTATGCAGTAGTTTTACATATTTTTAATTACTTTTCCCTGTTTTCTCTTCCCTGAATATGTTCAGGTAATAACTAAATAATACCAAAACAAAAAAAGAATGCGGAATATACTTTTTGTAGCTTTGTACTCTTGTACTTTTGTTATTGGCGTAGGTACTTTTTCTCCTATTATTTGATTTCTTTTAACTCGTCGTTAAGAAAAAAAAAAATTTAGTCTTACTTTCGTAAGTGAGTATTTATCAATTTCAGTATAAAAGGAGATTCGTCTCTTTCATAAATGAATGAATTTTTATTGGTCATTTGCCAGAGAAAGTGTTGTTACTCGTAAACTTGCTGAGTTCATAAAAAAATGATAAACAACTGTGTTGTTATCTGCAACCTTGTTTGATCAGATTCGAATGGAGTAAAACCAGTAGAGAAATGTGCTGTTTGTTCAACAGAGTTGTGATTTAAGGTTTAATAAGTTATAATTTACATAGCTACTAATTGACTTATATTCGTGTTTATAAATGTGATGGACACAGTTTTTGGCGATGCATAAGGCGAAATGGAAAACAATAGTAAAAGGGTGAGTTTTTAATTTTAATACTTATACTATTTAAACTTTATATTCAGCAGTGATCATTTTGATTATGCAGTTTCAGCGTTGAATTTTATTTGTTTTTACAAGATTATACCATAGTGATCATTCTATTATTTGTATGTACATTGGAGATAAGCTAAGTTGCATTGAAGTTTTTTAATAATAAAAATATCGAACGTTTAACGTGATTCATGAAATTACCGGATTCAGAAATGATCGTACAAACTTTTATTTTCATCTGTTAGTATGCATTATGTAATTCTAAAACTCATCTTTTTACTTATAAATATCAAAAATAACTATTTCATTTTTGAATGGAAATTTTAATATTGATTATCACATTATAAATTATTATAATTAATTTTTTTCTTCATAATCTGAACG
>NW_020440825.1:1059934-1094415 GCF_000699045.2 Agrilus planipennis
AAAATAGGCGAGATAGGTTGGTAGGACACCTTCTCAGGCATGAAGGTCTAGTCAGAGACATATTAGAGGCAGAAACAGGAGTTAGGAGGGGTAGAGGTAGACCTAGATTAGATTACTGTTTGCAAATAGTCAAGGATTTGGGTTGTTCTAGTTTTAGGGAAAAGTTTAGAGTGGAGGTACGTGTCCAACTAGTCTTAGGACTGACGACCTTATGATGAATGAAGTCAGATATAACTCAGGATGGAAGGAGCAGTAGAGATATAGAACAGAGGATAGCTCAGGGTCGAGTCGCTTTCAATAAAAAGAAGTCATTTCTATGCTCACGAACGATTAATTTAAAAATTCGAAAAATATTGTTGGGGTGTATGATTGGAGCGCGGCGCTGTATGGGTGCGAAACATGGACGGTGGACTAGGCGGAAAAGTAAAGGTTGTAAGCGTTCGAAATGTGGTGTTACTGGCGAATGATGAGGAAATCGTGGATAGAAAAGGTTAGAAATGAAGAGTATTAGAAAGAATAGGAGAACAGAGGACTTTATGGAAGTCAATAAGAAATAGGTGAGATAGGTTGGCAGGACTAGTCAGAGAAATATTAGAAGCAGAAACATGAGTTAAGAGGAGTAGAGGTAGACCTAGATTAGATTACTGTTTGCAAATAGTTAAGAATCTGGGATGTTCTAATTTTAAGGGAATGCGAAGATTAGCTCAGGATAGGAGTGCGTATCCGACCAGTTTTAGGACTGACGACCTTAGGGTGATAATATTTGATAATTTTTTTCGTGATTATACAGTAGCGATTTAAAAGAGATAAGTACTCAACAGAATTGAGCAAATTTTTAATGTTTATTAGGTACCTAATCATTTTAGAGATAAAAATGATGATAATGAAAGAATGAAAAGGGTAAAATTTATTATATACCGTTGCGATTCCGTGAATTAAAAGGGCTGCAAACAGTCCAACGACAAAGTATCCTGCGCACAATAGCATCGCGGCTGTGGGAAGGACAGTGTCTGATTCCAGTATCCATAGCAGTTCAAATCCAAAAGCTACCATATAAGCTATCTGGAAGAAAACGAATTAGTTATTAAGTACTTTTCACTTTAACGTCGAATATAATTTTGATAAATGATCTTACTGATCTAAACTTCTCTAATTGAATGCTTGAAACTTTTTGGTACTAAAGACAAAGAATTTTAATCGTCTTTTTTTCCACTTACACAAATTTTACCTATTTACAATATTAGTGTAGATTTTTTAAGATACAAAAAGACTCCTTGGAATAAAATAATTCGAAGTGGTCTGTATTCTGTCGAAACTGCCAGACGCGGATCGCGATTTCGATCTTTTTGGATCTCATCAGCGCGTCGCAGGCAGCTCCGACAGAACACAGACCAACTTTTATCTGCTGTCTTAACAGTGCGTTTTTAAGCTAACGTGCCTATCATGTTGAGGTTGGCTACGCCGAGATTAGTTTTCAGCAAGTAGATATCCACACAAGTGGACCTTGTTGGAGCATACGTAATCCTAAAACGTAGCATCGTGCTACAGATGGCGTTCACTGCGCCATTTGTAGTATTTTCTAAAACTCCTTGGAATATTCAAGTCTTTTATTAGCATTTTAGACTTCCCCCTCGTTTCACTTTATCGTTAATGTGTCTGAATATATGCAAATAAATCTTTGTTGTGCATACCCACTTGTAATTAGTTTTATGCTTGCATACAATTTAGTTGCTTTAACTTTTTATTATAAATGAAAGCCAATTAAAGCGTAAAATGTCGGTGATTGCTATCTCTAAGACAAACTCAATTATCTGAACGTGTACGAAATGTAGTTTATAATATATTTATATTTTTTCGTTGTTGTATGCAGTAATTGAAGCATTCAAGTCGCAGTTTAAACATTTTTCTTTTCGTTAAATGTTTAAATAAAACTACTATTAATTTACAATCAGTATATGGACGCCATTTCAGAAAACGTGACCGGCTGAAAAAAAAACCGTGCAAATCTCAATCATTTTATTAACTCATTATACATGTAGAACTGTCGTTTATATTATGTATTATGAATTAGAAATAATGATAGTGATACTTCTGTTTTGTTTGATTAATCAGTATTAACATCATTAAATCAGTAATGTAATCGGTAATAACTGAAATAATTTTGGAATGAAACGTACAATTTACCCTAGCGAGTTTGCTTATATCCTTTTAACGGTTACATGCCACCTGTAAGTTCGTCATGGAAATCAAAGCGAAACACTAAAAAGTGCAGAATCGGATTTAGGTTTAATAATTCTGTAGTCTAGGATATAGTGATAGGAACGGGGCCATTTTGACGCTAATCCTTTATCATAAGTATTTATGTTGAATTTAATTTTTGGGAATCTCCAGGAAAGTGGGTTTGTTCGGTTCAAAGATAACAAAAATAAGGCATTGCTATGTAGGGATAATAATGTAAACCAACCAAAGTCAAGCAATTTCGACGTTTTAAGGAGTTTGTCGTTAAATCGAGCTACGTTATAAAGAGTTTACACTGTATTTGCATGGCGCTGAGTTCAATCGACGTTTAATTTATTTCTAATTAACATTTCAGTTGTTTTAAATTTCTCTCGTTTCTAATTTATGTTTGTGCATAAGTGTATGGCATATCGTGTACAACAAACAAATATATCTACAGTGTGCCATACAGGGCGACCCAAAAGTTCGCAATATGCTCATTATTGGGCTAAACTGAAAGATTACTCAAACAATTTATTAAACAAAATTCGTTCCCTATCTTAATACAAGATCGTGGGTATTATACAAATTTGATTTCCTATATACAGTGTTCAAAAATAGAAAAAAGCAAGGTTTCGTTTAAATGACATGGGTCCAATCGAAAAAAGTTATAGGAAAAAGTCGTTCAAAATGCCAAAATTGGGGGATATGTAAATAATTTAAATGTTTTTTTTTGGAGTCAAATCACTTGAACGGAATCGAAAAATATTTGAATATCGTCGCGATTGTTTTTTCTATTTATGAACATTTTGTATAGGAAATCAAAGTTAGATAACACAGAAGATCTTGTATTAAAGTAAGAAACAAGTTTTGTTTGAAAACTTTTTTGATTAATATTTCAATGAGAACATTGCGAACATTTTGGGCCATTTGACTTGAATATCGTCCACCATATTTTGGCATTCTGAAGAATGTATTCCACTTGCAAGGATGAAAAATTGCAGGATGTTAAAAAAACAGTTGAAGAAACTTATGTAGTCCTGTTTTTGGACCAGATTTTTAGTTTAAGTTCGTGCAAAGTGTTGAAATCGGTCAGTACATACATTTTAATTATTATTTGTATATGTTGATTAAAAATTCATACGTAATAAGTGTGATTACAAAATGATTTTCTGCCTACGTCGAAAAATTATAAAGTGTTTGGAAAACCTACATAAAACTACAAAAAATAGTAGTACCTATTTTGCAATTTTATATTCCATTTGGGACTCCACAATTACCCACTCTTCCACCCAATTGCTTCCCACATTTCTTTTATTCCTGACAATTCTTTTTTCATTGCCATTTTTATCAGGGTCGTACTTGGTCATCCTCATTGACTAATAAACATGTCCCCGTTTGGGTGCCATCCAATTAGTAATAGTTTGCATAAACGTGTGGCAAACGGTTATTGAAATATGTTTGTGATAAGTAGTTGTTTGTACCCGTTAGATATCGGAAATATTTTAACACCTTTACAGTAGGTACCTAACTGGCACTATTGACAGTCCAAACGTTTCGTTCAGTTCAAATTAGAGGAAGTGATTGATTGTCAAATGGCAATATAGGTCATTGCGTTTATATGTTTCCGGTTTCTTACGTGCTGCTTATTTAACAAATTTTTTACACTTACTTAAGCACATGTTTGCGAAAGATTATACGATCTGTTATTTAATTTTTACGATTTCCCATAACGAAAGTGAATTGTAAGCAAATGAGGAGGCTTCTACATACAAAAGTTATCTGACTTAAATGCTGAAATTTTCTGTCATACATGCGACATGAAGGTCTAGTCAAAGGCATATTAGAGGCAGAAACAGGAGTTAGGAGGGGTAGAGGTAGGCCTATGTTAGATTACTGTTCGCAAATAGTCAAGGATTTGGGTTGTTCTAGTTTTAGGGAAATGCGTAGATTAGCTTAGGATAGGAAAGAGTGGAGGTGCGTGTCCAACCAGGTTTAGGACTGACGACCTTATGATAAGGAAGTCAGATATAACTCAGGATGGAAGGAGCAGTAGAGATATAGAACAGAGGATAGCGCAGGATCGAGTCGCTTTCAGTAAAAAGAAGTCATTTCTATGCTCACGAACGATTAATTTAGAAATTCGAAAAATATTGTTGGGGTGTATGATTAGAGCGCGGTGCTGTATGGGTTCGAAACATGGGTGGAAGGCGAGGTAAAATAAAGGTTGTAAGCGTTCGAAATGTGGTGTTACTGGCGAATGATGGGGAAATCGTGGATAGAAAAGGTTAGAAATGAAGAGGTATTAGAAAGAATAGGAGAACAGAGGACTCTATGGAAGTCAACAAAAAATAGGCGTGATAGGTTGGTAGGAAGTCTTCTCAGGCAAGAAGGTCTAGTCAGAGACATATTAGAGGCAGAAACAGGAGTTAGATGTAGACCTAGGTTAGATTACTGTTCGCAAATAGTTAAGGATGAGGGTTGTTCTAGTTTTAGGGAAATGCGTAGATTAGCTCAGGATAGGAAAGAGTATGAATGTACGTGTTCAACCAGTTTTAGGACTGACGACCTTACGATGATGGGAGCTTGTTAGTACTTGAAAGATGAAAAAAATATCGAAAATACCTTACTTTATTTCTATATTTCAACCATGTGTTATCCAGACATAGGAACAAGGAACGCACTTCGAGGACATTCATGTGGTTCCCTTTTTCCAAACAGTTTCTTTTTTTATATTAGGTGTTAAAATTTAGTAAAGCAAGAAAATATCAAATAGTAGAAATGTTTTTTTCCAGGAAAAGAATATGTTAAAGTTTCTTTGAGCAGTTTAACTCATTGAAAAAGTATTATTATGGACTTTGGTAATAGTAATTTCCTTTTAGAAATAGATTGGTTGCCTCTTGCCGGGCATTCGATGAAACATTTTAATCTTTAGTTGAATTTCCTTTTAAAAATGGCGTAATTTAACCGAAATAATTGTTTAATTTTATAATATTCGTATACTTACAGCAAGAGTTTCTATTCAATCAATTACTTTTATTTTGTTAAAAAGACGTTTTACTTTTGTCTTTTGAAGACATGAAGTTGGAAAAATATTTTGGGTACTTTTCCTTTTTTCTCCAACTTATTTGGTTGTTATTTGTAGAAACGTGTAAAAATTCCTTTTACTCGGAAACGAATTGTTGTTTGCTTTGGTACCATCTGTTATGTTAGAACTAATTGCAGAAATATGTATTGGTAGCATTTACTTTCTCTATAATGGTAATTAACCGAACAACGTACGTAATTAACGTCAAGTTATTTCACTTATTTGAATATATTTCACGGTAGAATTCGAATTTGAAATATTTATTCTTAAAGCTAACGATAAGAGAAATTTTAAATATTAATTATTTATGTATGCAGTAGTGCAGAAAACTTTGGGAGACCATTGCTCAAATAATACGTACGGGGCCTCCAACTTCAAAGTCCAAACTGCTGAACTTATTTTGGCTTTGAATAAAATAATTCGAAGTGGTCTGTATTCTGTCGAAACTGCCAGACGCGGATCGCGATTTCGATCTTTTTGGATCTCATCCATATATTTAAATAGACCTTGTTGGAGCATACGTAATTCTAAAATGTAGCATCGTACTACAGATGGTGTTTACCGCGCCATTTGTAGTATTTTCTAAAACGCGCTGTTAAGACAGCAGGTAAAAGTTGGTCTGTGTTCTGTCGGAGCTGTCTGCGACGCGCTGATGAGATCCAAAAAGATCGAAATCGCGATCCTCGTCTGGCAGTTTCGACAGAATACAGACCACTTCCAATTATTTTATTCGATTATGGTAACGTGCGTATCACGTTGAGGTTAGCTACGCCGGGATTCGTTTCAGCAAGTAGATATCCATATATTTAAATGGACCTTGTTGGAGCATACGTAATCCTAAAATGTAGCATCGTACTACAGATGGCGTTTATCGCGCCATTTGTAGTATTTTCTTATTTTGGCTTTGTTTGAGTTTTAATTAGAAAGAACTTTTCGATGTTGGTTTTAGTTTTGATCTTGCTCGATCTGTCTTGGTTTAAGCCTTGGTCTTGTTCGTTAGGCGCTGCAGGACCAATACCAACTTTGCTCATTATTAGTGTGTTGACTCCACGAGTCGCCACTGATAATTCACTGTCTTTAACATAAGTAATAATTCTTGTTATATGTAGGTACTTTATAATTGTTTTTGCTGACAATTGTGAGTCACTCTGTTTGTAAGTGAAAATATTTTTATGTACTCATATTTTTTTCGTTTAAATCGCCTGTGGACGACTAGTTAGGCGCGTTGTTCATTGTTAACATTGTATCTAAAACGGTGCAGACACGTATACGTGTACTGGTGGTACCTTTAATGATAATTGGTAAACACATAACTGTCATGAAATCATCACTTGAATATTTCATGAAGTGGAACGCACCTTGCATTGCGCATTTCTTATTATTTGACTTAGGAATTTCGGTGAAGATAGCAATCTTTTTCGCTTCTTAAACTTGAATAAATCGACGTTTTCTATTCTGCTCGCTCGTCATTTCCACATAGTGCTTTCACTCACAAAATTCTCATGGCTGTAACCGACATTAAAAGAAAAAACTGCTCTTTAAGAAATCGGAAACATTATAATTAGGTAGCTACATCAAAAAAAAAAAAGTTCATTAAGCAATAACTTTGACAAAAATGATTTATTGAGTAATTAATTTAAATGTTTTTCGTTGGAAGGTAGTTGTGACAAAAAAATCTTAATAATTTCAACACTATTATTGATCGCATTTCTGAACCTAGCATTAGAAATGGTCTGTACTTTGACAACGATCGTGTGATCGAAACTTGTTGGATTTATTAAATTAACGAAATAAGACAAAATGTATTTTATATCGATTTTTTTTAAAAAATTCTGTGGATAGAACGATACAGGCAAGATGAAACGTTCATCTTCATTAGTTAGTTAGTTAATTTACTACTAACAACGAAAAAATTAATATTTTACATCATTTGAAACATCACATGACTATTGTATAAGGTTTTAAAATTTATAAACAAAATCAGTTTATTTTATTAAAGGTGACTACATATTAAAATAGCTGCCGAAAACTCAAGACCATTGAGATATCTGATAACATTAAAACTGTGATTTAATAACCTAGTAATTTTAAGATTTCCTTCATATAACGAACAACCGAATCCTCATATATAGATACATACACGTATAATAATTGCATTACTAAAACAAACTGCTACTTTCTTTGATAAAGTTTTGTTTTATTGTAGTTTAATATTCTTATTATTTGAATACTTAATTTACCACTGCCCGATATAATTTCTACGTATAAAGTAAACGATTGATACTATATATAAATATGAGGATTCGGTTTTTCGTTATATGAAGGAAATCTTAAAATTACTTACTAGGTTATTAAATTACAGTTTTAATGTTATCAGATATCTGAATGGTCTTGAGTTTTCGGCAGCTATTTTAAGTAACTAATTCATGTGCCTGCCGAAGCTATCTAGGTAGAATGGGCATGTTAGTTTTCCACCTTATTAAATCAAACAACTAAAAGCAGTATTTACAAGTCTGTAATTTCGTCTTTACGTGTAATTTCCGTCGAAGTTACACCAATTAATTAGAAGGTAACGTGCAGCGGATAGCCAAGATATTCCGGATATTCTAATTGGTGTTTCTTTCGGTAGACTGTAACCAATGGTTTATCGTCGAGGTTCAAGGTTCTAAAAGCATATTTTACGATTACTGAAATAAACGTACTTAATTCACGCATATTTTATAAAAATTTCGTTAGTTTTACGACATCGAATTCATGACGACATCCCGACTTTTGTATTTTGATTATTTTTTTATGCAAATTGATAGATTGATTCATTATGCTAATGAGCGTTATTGATTTTTTATAAATATGAGAATTTAAGAATCATTTTTTATAAGGCTAGTAGGCATGGACAATTTTAAGGGCTGTCTTTTATTTTCTTACAAAGGTAAAATTTGGTAGGTCTACAGACGTAGTTTGATGGCCCAAAAATAGAAAAGTCAAAAGGGGTACCGAAATATTAGATTACCGTTACCAAATACTTAAAGATGGTAAGTAGTTACCAGAAATGTGATTTATTTGAAATAATTGCATTTAAAATGCAAATACAAAATAAAAAATATCTATTTTCATCTTGCATTCAAATATTTTTTCCATTCCATGAATGTCTACAAATTCTTTAACTGAAGAGACCCCAAAAAATTCTAAACTCCTTGGAAATGGATAATTTAAAATATTAATCGATATTGTTTTCCGGGTTCAATGTCGTGGTCCATGGAATTTTGAAGTTCCAAATTGATATCAGCACCTGCCAAATCACAACTTATTGTACCTTTAGCAAGAAACTACGAAATTCAACGAATTACGACAAAACAGCCCGTAAAACAATATCGAATTGATATATGCCAGCTGTGTAAAACTAAAAACTACAAGATATTGTGGTGTGCTAATAAATGCGTATAATCCAAAATTATTAGAAAACGATTCGAAAAATGTCACTTAGTAGATGAACCCAAAGCTAAAAAAACTATGGATTACATTTGTTTCACTTATTACAATGTGTAATAGATCAGAGACAAAATGGGGTTGTAAATATTTTGATGTAAAATGATTAATGTTGATTTTACATCAATAAAATTATTTGCAACCCTATTTTGGCTCTGATCTTTCACAGTAAATGAACTATTTTGGCTTCAACGTTTTTTTTCCAATTAAAACGTGTGACAAAGATAAATAAGGAAGCATATAGAAGAATTATTTGTTGCTAAACTAAAGAAACTATAACATAAAGATAGAAAAACTATATCTCAATCACTTCAAGCAGAAAAATATGAATCATACTTAATCTTTGCAGCTGGTGATATAGTGCAAACACCACTATTAGACTAGGAAAACTCCAATATTTAAAAAATGAGCAAATGTCTGCAAGGTTTTCTTAAAAAATATTTTATACTAAGTAAATGTAGAAAATTAAATAGGTACTACAAAAAAGTATTTTGAAAATACGTATTTAGCATTTAAAATACAAAAGGCAAATCTATTTTTTATTTGAAATAACAAATCAAAAAAATATTTTCATTTCGGATTTAAATACTTTAAAAAAAACATTTTGTACATCTCTAGGAGTTACATGATCATCATCATAAGGTGGTCAGAGAAGAGTCCTTGACGAAGATCTCAGTTTGATCTGACTAGGCTTGGCTGTGTAAGGACATCAACAAGTAATTGAGGATGTACAGACTGAATCAAAATAAATAATAATCTTGAATAAAAGGAGATCTACTGCTTCGCGACTAGTTCAATGACATTATCAAAATAAATAGTTCACATCATCATTATCTTACGCTCGTCAGTCCTAAGACTGCCTTTACTCCTCTTAACTCCTGGCTCTGCTTCTAATACGTTTCTAACAACGAACGTTACCAAAAAACTTTTCTCGAAATTTAAAAACATTAAACATTGCTTGCTATGATATGGAACATTGCTACATATTTATTTGACAAATTAATCGTAAGTACTTTACATTCACTTTTATTGAGCGGAAGAGTGTTTATATGTACATAGAATGCAATTGGCGATTGCCCAAGTGAAAAGCAGAAATGCTGCAAATACGACAAAAAAATGTTGCATTCCGAGTACACGTAATAGCATGTAATAGTGACCTTTAAAGTGGTCAAGTGACGGAATTGGCGTAATGTGTGTCTAACTATTGTAAAAAGTTCGGAGTAAAAATAGATGTGTGTAGACAGAATGTTAAGCGCAACTAAACGTTAAGTAACAACACTAGTACCTACAGTAAATAAAACTAATTAAAACAGTAAAAGAGATAATTAATTAAAGGTGTCCGATCGTTTAATTTTTTTTAGTTATTCAAAACAAAATTAATAAACTATCATAATGAGGATTTTTTGCCGAAGAAAAGTCGTTTTTACTATTTTTAATATGATACGAAGAACAGGGATATTGTAATACAACGGAAATTGGTTATTACAGATTCGGTTATAGCGGCATTTCTGATGTAACGTCAGTTTCTAAACTTCAAATGACGGAGTAGTGACTGGAAATTCTTTTTAATAATTAAGACAACGTGCTGCAACGTAGAGAAGTAAATATTAGGGAGTCAGACAGGGATGCACACTGTCACCGCTACTTTTTAATCTATACATTTAAGACGCCATTAACATCATTAAAGATAGTACAACTGTAGGGATAGATGTACAAGGGCAAAAGATTAGTATGCTTAGATTTGCAGATGATATAGCAGTATTACCATCTAGTAAGGAGGACTTACAGATAGCTTTAATTAAAATGGAAGCGGTACTGACAGATCAGTACTGTATGAAAATAAATAAAAGTAAAACTAAAATACTGGTATGCAAGGGAAGAAAAAGTAGGGAAAGAGCGAATATAAAGATAGGAAACGAACAATTAGAAGAAGTGGCGGATTTTAGATACCTAGGAAGTCAGATAAGTCAGGATGGAAGGAGTAGTAGGGACATAAAGCAGAGGATAGCGCAGGGTCGTGTCGCCTTTAATAAAAAAGAGTCACTTCTATGCTCGCGAACGGTTAATTTAGAAATTCGAAAAAGGTTGTTAAAGGTGTATGTTTGGAGCACGGCGTTGTACGGGTGCGAAACATGGACAGTGGGCGCGGCGGAAAAGAAAAGGTTAGAAGCGTTCGAAATATGATGTTATAGGCGGATGATGAGGATAACGTGGGTAGAAAAGGTTAGAAACGAAGAGGTATTGGAAAGAATAGGAGAGGACTCTATGGAAGTCAATAAAAAATAGGCGAGATAGGTTGGTAGGACACCTTCTCAGGCATGAAGGTCTAGTCAAAGACATATTAGAGGCAGAAACAGGAGTTAAGAGGGGTAGAGGTAGACCTGGATTAGATTACTATTAGCAAATAGTTAAGGATGTGGGCTGTTCTAGTTTTAGGGAAATGCGAAGTTTAGCTCAGGATAGGAAAGTGTGGAGGTACACGTCCAACCAGTCTTAGGACTGATGACCTTATGATAATGATGAATTAAGACAAAAAGCGCATGTATTTTTAATATTATATTATATAATTAACATAAATTATTATTCAGGAAAAAAATAAAATTTAGATAAAATGTAGAATTGCTTTTTGGGTTTTTGTGCAATCACTACATTTCCAGAAACAGTACCACACCTTTGTATTAATTTCATAAAATTGATACACATAATATGCATTTATTGATATCGTTACCTACCAAATTAGTTTTTTTGGCATAATTAATCTTTGAAGCCCGTGTACATAATATTATGCGAATATGTGTTCACGTATTTGTTATGCTAGATTTGCATGAATTGTTATCATTTTCGAGTTTGTTTAACCAGAGGTGGTGGGCGCAATACGCAATTCGGTTTGTATATACATAGACACATACAGCTGTTACATATGCATGTAGGTATGCACACTAGAAGTAGAAATATTTACAACTCTTGCACCATATGCACCGTTTAAATAATATAATGTTACGGTTAAAAACACTAGTACAGGGTGTTCCAAATATAGACTATCGCTCGGATACTCGGCTGCTTGCATTATTGGTACGAGAAGCGGCCACTTGCGGTCGCCACCATCAGAAACGGTAACGCTGTTGTATAACCAATTCAAATGGTGTTCGCGCAAAAACGACCGCAGTTTCAGCTTTGACTTAGTTACATTAAAATCCCTGTCTATTAGGGCTGTTACCATTGAAAAATGACAGTTTACAACATTTCAGAGTTGATATTTTTAATAAATTAAAGGGATTTTTTTTACAAAAAATTTTTTTTAGAATACTCAATATAGGTATCTACGTATATGTATGTATGCGATATCAGAAGTGATTGTAAATAGATACTTGCATAAATATTTAGGTATTGTACACTCGCCTGCTGCCTACTCTATTTCGTTTGAAAAGCAGGTCGAGGTAAAGTCGAAAAGAACAATTCTGAGACAGTAGAATTCAATTAATGTTCGTTGCATTCTCAGGAAACTACTTACTGCGCGAGGAAATAATTGACAGGTTCATTGTAATTAGACAAACGAATGTGAAAATTTCGCTGTTGTATTTCAGACTTCAGATTAATAATTATCACTTCCCGTTTTCGTTTTTCGTTTTCTTTTTCTTTTTTTTAATGTGTTTGCTTAATAGGTAGGTACTTAGAAGCGTTCCCACAGAATCGGCAAAATCGGATTCTTGTTCGTTTATTAAAACCGAAACAAAATCGGAAAGCGAAAAGTGCAGTTACTTTTTGTAAATATTTCTAAGACTCTGGGTCTGAGAATTTCTCACGTCCGAATCACTTGCAAAATTTATTTTAAAATGATTACACTTTGATCATGATCATTACAAAATAGAACAAAAAGTGCTTTGAAAGTTATTTTCCATTTGTCCTGTTTTGGAATGGTTAAATCGCGATTAACAACGTACTTAATATACGCTTATCAGATAATACGTGATTAAGTATACTATTAAAAAAAAAAACAATCGCTACCGTAACTTTTGGTAGGTATCTACCATTTTTTTTATCGAAAAACGTTTAAAATTAAAACACAATGTGGTTGTAAAAAAATAAATTTTATATGGGTAGGTACATATAAAAAAAAATAAATTAAGTACATAATGCAGCCTTGGATGGTACGTATAGGTACTCATCAAAACTCGTCAGGTTGTATTGCTTTTATTTTGTTTGATAGATACAACTTTACGTATTATTCATTTATGCATACTATATGATGCATAAATATAGCTGTATAATAATAAGAACCGTCATCGTTGTCTTTAAACGCCAAAGTTCATTTTGTAGTAGAATCGTAAAACGGCAACGAATGGAGAACTCAATGGTAATACAAATTAGAAGGCACTTTACTACGGCTTTTATATGTGCTTTTAAAGTCAAATTTATTCTAAGAAAAGGCCTTCGAATAGTTAAAGACCCCAGTCAGTTACACACTTTAAATAAAGTAAACAAATTCCAAGTTTGTTGGTTTGTTTCAGAGCATTTCAATAGTTAAAACAAATCTGAAATTTATTCAGTTTCCTTCACTGTGTTCATGTAGGTACTCAAAGTCAAATAAATTCGAATTACACTTACGCTGAACTGTCATTTCCTTTGTTTAAATGCTCTCTAATAAACAGATTCACTTATTATTCAAAAAACTAAAAACTGATGCTTCTTTGTTACATTCATTCGTTTGTTTCAACAAACAAATTGAAAAACAATAAAATTAAAAGCAAATAAAGAAAGAGTGCGTGTTTGTGTTCTAACGTAGCATTGAAGTCACCAACTTAATTTCATTACAAATTCACATGACGGTAAAGCTTTTTAATGTGCCGTTATTTACGGTTTATTTTATCGATAAATAAAGGTATTTTCTATGGTTTTAAGTTTAATAGAGTCAAAAAAGTATAAAAAAAGGCAGTTTTGGGATTAAAATTCTGTTGTATTATTATGAAAACAACTGCAGCTAACTCTAAATCTTTAGAAGCATAAAAGTATAAATTTTAGGGGTGTTAGACATACTTATTAGGCACATTTAAGAAACATTTAAATAAAAAAATGATTATCTGTAAATTTCTTTATTATTTTTTTGTACAACATGAGTGTGGCCTTGGTATTTACGATATAAAATATTTAATTTTAAAATAATTTTTACCCTTTGTAACTACCTAAACGTATTGCATTTTACACCTGTCTGTGTGGGCAAATATAAGTAAGTAAACTCGGTCTGAAGTCTGAATTCGATTTCAGTACCTACCTACTGGTTTTCTGCCTCTAAAACCTGTTCTATTCTTTTTGTAGCTTTTTTCACGGTTACTAAAGATTCGGTCGCGGCGTTTAGCAAACTTTTGTTTTTATTTTGTGTGGGAAAGAGCCGCGTCGCACTTATTAATTAATTCATTTCGTTTTTATTTAACGTAAGAAAAGTTCAATCACATGTAGATACCTAAATAATAATATATAACCTTGGTATTGGTACCATGTGCGTAAATGAGTGTATCAATCATTTTTTGAAGGCGATTGTGATTTATGAACTTAAATAATTTATTTATTTATTCCTACGAAAAAGTTACTTACAACTAGATATACAGCTAAAAATCCAGCTGCTATGGCTAATCCGCAGCAAAAACACGAACGCAGTAATGCCATTATCGAAGAAACATATTCAAAAGTAAACGTAACATCTCCATTATTCACTTTATTTTGAATTTAAATATTCTTATTATTGAATTCGTCAATAATATCGTATTCATTGTTCCTTACGTTAAAGATCGCACAAAACGTCTTAAATTATTTCTAAAATACGCGTTTTATGATTGCGTAAAATACGCGGAAAATTTAATTTTCATCTTGCACATTAATCGCCAATGTAATATTTGAAACTGTTGAATTGGTAAACTCAAAACACTTTCTCTACTCGTTTNTTTAAGATTCTTTTCAAAAATAATTGACGCATATTAACGTTGATATGAATACTTGTTGCATCATACGAATGATGTAGTAAACCAGTTAACTGAAAAAAACAAACTCTAACATAATTTTTGATAACCTTTTTGTATGCTTATTGTATATCTTTCCCTTAACATCGCTTATTGTGATAGTAAAATAACCAGAGAGAGATTTAACATAAATTATTCATTCGTATTTCAAACTTAGTGACTGGTTTTACAATTTTTTAAAGGTGCGCTGCCCAAAAAAATGGCGAAAAAAATTTCTGGTACTGAAATAGCAGGGTACGTATTCATATATTCAATTATTTTTTATTTTAGTTTAGTCTAAAGGGAAATAATATAAAGTTGATTGCAATTTTTTAACTCAATAATGAAAGAACATAACTTGGTCTCTTATTTCGATTTCTGCAACCGTTATGGCTGCCGCGTATTGCTGGTTGTCTAAAATACATCTATTATATACGGTGTTTATTAAATAAGTTTCGATTCAATATTAATCTACATTAACTTCTGTTTATTAACATAAAAACAACTCATTGACAATTTCTACTTAAAGTGGTTATTTCAAAATACATATAATGTTAAATAAACATATATTTCAAGTGAAAGTTGTACATTGTTTATTATAATAGTCTACTGAAATGCTAAATAGGTATTTAATGATGTTCTGCAGCTTCTTTACGTCTTATTTCTGCCCATTTGGCTTTATTTTCAGGAGAATTAGCTAAAAAGAAAGAGAGAATTACAGTATAAACATTCCAATTGTTATTTATCAAATCATCTGCAAACGTATGATTTAATAGTTACCTAATCTGGAAATTTTATAGAATATTGGGGTGCATACAACCACAGAAATTAAATAGTATTTGAAAACCCAATTATTCTGGAAGTAGAATTTAAATGGGAATTGAGCAATCTTTGCAGAAAAGGTGTAGGGAAATTTCATTGGTCTGCCTGCTACTTCTGGTTTGTCTGCCATTTTTCACCTGAAAAAGATATTAATCAATAGTTGGAATTAGTCATTTTAGATATTTCAAAACAATTAGATTGCCCCATGAGATATTTTCGTGTTCTTTTGAAAGATTCAGAAATTATGTAATCACTAGACATTGATGAAAAGAAACTAAATATTAAAAAATGATTATACATGAAATGTTTTTGTTTGTTTGAATAAATACCTTTAATTTAATTTAAAACAAAGTTTCTTCTCGTTTTGCAGATGTTTTTCAAAATTTTTGCCCCTAAGACAATTGAAATACGGCAGTGGCAGTAGGGTTAAGTTCTTTTCATAGATAGTTCTTTCCAATTAATATGTTGCCAACAGATAAAAATATTTATGATGTACCAACAGCAGTTTGAAGTGGCGGCACAGTTCCATAATGCTTGCATTAGTTTATTTTAAAAGTTGCGAATGTTCTCTGTTTCATAAAAGCAGTAGTGTTTGAAAAGATTGTTCAGGCTACAAGTTCTGCAGAAAAGAATTAAAATGAGGGAACATATTTTAATTTACTGCAGTGCAAGTAAGTTTTTTGTAAAAGCTTTTCCCTCCTTTCTTCTTATTTTTCCATAGAGTCATAACCTTCTTTAACTACTTGGGTTTCTATAGAAAAGGTTCTCTTGTTTTAGAAGTGTGCAATTAATTTAATTCTCAGTTTAGTAATGAATTGACCTGCAATTGAACATTTTTTTTTCTAATTAAAAAGTTCAAGAGTTTTATTGCAATTAAAATGAATTAAAATTCTGTAGCACCGTTGCTTCGAATGGTCGAAATTCACTTTTGTAAACAATACCATGACGTAGTGTCGGCCATCATTCTTTTCTAATTGTTGCTGTTGTCGGCCATCATTCTTTTCTAATTGTTGCTATTGTCGGCCATCATTCTTTTTCAATTGTTGTCGCATTATTACTGATGCCGTCCATTATGGTTTTTGATAGATGTATAGTAATCAATGATTAAAATGTAAAGGAATTGTTTGTAAATAGGTATACAACACATCGTACACTTCAGCATAAGAAAGTGCTGATACTAACTTTCATTTACATACTACTTAACCTTGTGCTGACAGCACTCATAATTTCTTTTATATATAATATTTACGAGACAGACGGCTTTACTGAAAATTTGTCCAACTAAAAATTATAAGGCGTAATGTTTTATCTTCAATTAAATTATTCTTTTTATATAAGGTGTTCAAAGAAAAGAAAAATTCTGTTTATATAACCGACAATCGTTTTGTTTTTTTAAAGTTTGCTTAACTGAATACTTTAAACAATTAAAACAAAATAAAACAACTGAGGAGCAAACAAGTGGATTATAACCAGAATTATGGGATAATAAAGGAAATAGTTTAAACTAGGCAAGACTACCCCATACTGTACAATATTTGTGAAAAATCTTACCGTAACNTATTTTCCAAAAAATAGTCTTTTTTATTAATTTTTCAGCGTGTCGCCTTTATAATAACTGGAATGTTATTTTTTTTTCGGAACACCAAGAAATTAGGCATTGCGTTTCCGTTAAGTGCATTTAAGTTGCATTTCCTTTAAGTTAATTTTATTATTTATGATCAGTGAAAATATTGTTGTTTTTTAGCAATTATTGGTTTTGCAAGACTATACTGAACATTTCACAATTTATTTGTTTTGATTATTTAAAATTGTATATATAGTTAAAATTGAAAAACAATTGCTTTTATTGTAATCATCTTCAGATTTATTATAATTCTGGAGACGTTACATTTATTTTTTATATATCATGAGGCCTTTTTTTTATTCTTTATTCAAAGGAAGCTCAGGTAAGGAAAACTAATTTGTTATGATAGCAATGTTAGGTATCCTTTTTTAAGATTCTTTTCAAAAATAATTGACGCATATTAACGTTGATATGAATACTTGTTGCATCATACGAATGATGTAGTAAACCAGTTAACTGAAAAAAACAAACTCTAACATAATTTTTGATAACCTTTTTGTATGCTTATTGTATATCTTTCCCTTAACATCGCTTATTGTGATAGTAAAATAACCAGAGAGAGATTTAACATAAATTATTCATTCGTATTTCAAACTTAGTGACTGGTTTTACAATTTTTTAAAGGTGCGCTGCCCAAAAAAATGGCGAAAAAAATTTCTGGTACTGAAATAGCAGGGTACGTATTCATATATTCAATTATTTTTTATTTTAGTTTAGTCTAAAGTTTTTGCAAATTATTATTAAGGATAAATAACATTTCTTGAGATTTCATGTGCTTTGTGTACTTTGAAATTTTGCTTTCTTTACGTTTCTTTTATTATTCGTCATCTAAGTGAAAATTGTACGACTAATTAATTACTTGATTAGTTCTTTATATAATGTTTACAATATAAATTTATTTATTTATTGGAATGGTCAGTTATATTTGATAAAGAAGTCAAGCTCGATAAGTTGTAAGTTAATAAAAAACTTATTTTTAAAAATATTTCATCTGTACTCTAAGATTTTGGAAATGACGCTCTTTAAAACCTACAATTTTTGGAAAAAAAAGTAATTTAGAATAGTTTCTTCTTGTTTACAACACTAGCTACTTCAATTTTTTTTTTCACATTTTTTATTGTATATTATAAACTGTTTTGTATTTTTTTATTACTTTTCAACTTACTAAATGTATTCCTTTTTAAAAACGATATATTTTGTGTAGGTACATTTCGTGTGTAAATTAATTTTGTGATTTTATGAAGAAGGATTTTTCCATTACGCAATTAACTTTTCAATTCTAATAAACATAATAATGAAACTACATGCATTATGTATATGTAAGTATAGTTAAAATTTTGACCATCAGTTAATTGTCCTACAATGCAATATCAAAATAACTGTAATCGTTAAAAACATATCATAAGAACAATGCAGTTATATGTAGTGGAAGGTCGTCTGTATTTTTATAATAAAATAAATTACAATAAGATATATTCATTGCCTTCGTAATTGCTATTCATGTTTGGTGCATTACAGAAATAAGTTTTGTATTTAATTTTTGCGTTTAATAGAACTAATTTTCAAAAATGAATGTACTCGAAAATTATAGTGATTGCTATTTAAGGTAAGGTAAACTCAAAAACTATAATTTAAAATCTGTAGGAAGTTCAGAACGTAGGTATTTTTTAAAAAAAATACGTGGTTCTTATATAAATTTTTGAAATCTTAGGAAAATAACAGCAGATCTCAAAAATGAAGTCCAGCGAATGAGGCAAAAGGTACCAGACTTCCAACCAGGACTTGCTATTGTGCAGGTGGGTAACAGGAGTGATTCAAATGTTTATATTAATATGAAAATAAAATCAGCATCGGAAATTGGTATGAGGGCAGAGCACGTCCGTTTCCCAAGAGATATTACAGAGACAGAGGTAATTGAACATCAAAAGTTTTAATTTTTTATAATTAGGTAATTAGGAATTTTCTTTTATAATTTTAGCTTCTCCAAAAACTGAGTAATTTAAATAGCGACCCTAGCATTCACGGTATAATTGTTCAAATGCCTTTAGACGTAGAAACACCTATTGATTCCCATTTGGTTACTGATTCGGTTGCTCCGTCTAAAGATGTTGATGGGTAGGTATAGGTGATGAAAAATATTTTTAGTTTTTATATTAATCAACATTCGTTATCGTTAATTTATTTTTTAGTTTACACACAATAAACGAGGGTAAAACTGCCATAGGAGATTTTTCAGGGTTTGTACCGTGCACCCCCAATGGATGTATCGAGCTTATTAAAAGTACAGGTGTCCCTATTGCTGGGGCGACCGCAACCGTCTTAGGTAGGAGTAAAATTGTTGGAACTCCAATTGCAGAACTTTTGAAATGGAACCATGCTACCGTCACAGTTTGTCATTCAAAAACGAAGAATTTGAAGGAAGTTGTAAGTCACTTTTATGAACTGTATAGGATAAAAGGGGCGATTTTATGTGGAAGCATCAAGCAAAAACTTTTGCAAAGATTTTGATCAATTCTTTTTAGTTTTATTCTTTAGACGCTTGGTCTCAATGTCTAATAAAAATTATCACATTGCTCCTATTTAATATCAAGCTATTAAAGTTTTATTTGAAGGGTGAAAATATGAAAAAAAATCAATCTACACTACGAGTATTTGTTAAGCTTACTATACTGAAATGAAGAAAATTTGAAAGTCATCTTGTTAAGAACAACCCTTAATGTGTATTTTACAATCATTATTAGTATAGACATGGAACAAACAAGTTTTTTTTGTTTAAAATTTGGCTGGTATATATACTGTTCATCAGTAGAAAGATGATACTGTTTTGAATAAAAGTTTTATAATTTTATAATTGAATTCCAAAGCTTATTATTACAACATACAACAACTTCTAAACTTTGTAAATAGGTTTCGGTTGTTGTTTGATATTTGTCCTTTGATTATATTAATTTGAAGCTAATAGCAATAATTTATTTACTGCTTTCTAACTTCTGATAATAATTTAATTAAATGAAATAACAAAGAAGCACAGTAGTTCTTGCTTTAAGGTGCTTTACAGTTTATAGTTTCATACGTATATTGTATTGAAAATTTTGTAGTATATTTTTAAATTATATGATTAATATTGATATTTAGTGTTTTAAAAATATTTGTTGGTGTTTAGTGTCAGCAAGCAGACATTCTTGTGGTTGCTATAGGAAAAGCTCAGTTGGTGAAAAGAGATTGGGTAAAAAAGGGGGCCGTAGTTATTGACTGTGGAATCAACGTTATACCTGGTAAGTCTATAATAGCTATATTGTGTATGGATTTTACAAAAAAAAAATTGGGATGGTATTGCTTATACAATGTTTGTTTTTAAATTATTATTTAAACATCCTATCTGCTTACTGAAGTGAATAAAATTGTAGATCCTTCGCGAAAGTCAGGTCAGCGGTTAGTGGGGGATGTAGATTATGAGGAGGTGCGTCAAGTCGCCTCTCATATTACTCCTGTACCCGGTGGAGTTGGACCCATGACTGTAGCAATGCTAATGAAAAATACTGTTTTGAGTGCTCAAAGGCAGTTTCAAAAATTATTAGTGGGACATTGGAATTTAAAAACACTGCCGCTCCATCTTAAAAGACCTGTACCGAGGTAGGTACGCTTTTAATACTTGCAAATTTGGTGCAGTTGCGGTTTTAAAGTTTTGAGTTTTAATTTTCAGTGATATAGAAATCGCTCGCAGTCAAATACCGAAAAAAATATCCCTACTAGCAGAAGAAATTGGATTGGCACCAAACGAAGTCAATCAGTATGGAAGCACGAAAGCTAAGATTTCACTTTCGGCTCTAGATCGTCTCAAAAATCTTCAAAACGGCAAATATGTTGTAGTTGTAGGGTAAGTTTATCTGACGAAAATAAAAAAATAAAGTTAACTGCATTATTACCTCTTAATTGACAGTATAACACCAACCCCTTTGGGAGAAGGTAAAAGTACCACTACTATCGGTTTAGTCCAAGCACTAAACGTTCATAAACAACGTAATGCAATCGCATGTTTGCGTCAACCTTCCCAGGGCCCTACTTTTGGAATTAAAGGTATTTATACAGAGCTTTTCGAAAATGAAACTCTTAATAATTTATTTAATATTTAGGAGGTGCAGCTGGTGGTGGATATTCTCAGGTTATTCCAATGGATGAATTTAATTTACATCTTACTGGTGACATTCATGCCATTAGTGCCGCCCACAATTTACTTGCCGCTCAGTTAGACGCAAGAATGTTTCATGAAAAAACTCAACAAGATACTGCTTTGTATGATAGATTGGTACCGATCATTAAAGGAACCAGGAAATTTTCAAAAATACAACTGCGACGTCTTGAACGATTGGGCATAAATAAAACGGACCCCGATAGCTTAACCGATGAAGAAAAGAAACGGTTTGCGAGATTAGATATTGATGCCAGTACAATTATTTGGCCAAGAGGTACGTGTCATTACATTTTTAATAAAATAATAATTTAAAATGATGTGAGCTTTTTTTATTGCTGTCTAGTTTTGGACATTAATGACCGTTTTCTACGAAAAATAACAATTGGTCAGTCACCTACAGAGAAGGGGTTTACACGAGAAACGGGTTACGTCATTTCCGTTGCGAGTGAAATTATGACCATCTTGTCCCTAGCTAAAAATCTGAAAGACTTCAAGGATAGACTTAGCAAAATGGTAATAGCGCTTGATACGTCTGGAAATCCCGTTACTGCTGACGATCTGGGTATGACTGGAGCTCTAATGGTACTGCTAAAAGATACTGTGGAACCAACACTTATGCAGACTTTAGAAGGGACACCTGTACTTGTACATGCAGGTCCTTTTGCAAATATTGCTCATGGTTGTTCGTCAGTTTTAGCAGATAGCATTGCTTTGAAGTTAGTTGGACCAGACGGTTTTACAATCACTGAAGCGGGTTTCGGTTCGGACATTGGTAAGGAAACAATTTGACTGCTCGTCAGTGTTATTTTGGCATTTTTACTGAACATGAATTGATTTAGGGATGGAAAAGTTTTTCAACATAAAATGCAGAGCTTCTGGTCATGCACCAGATGCTGTAGTTTTGGTAACTACAGTTAGAGCACTAAAAATGCATGGAGGTGGCCCAATTGTAACTCCTGGACTCCCCCTGAAACCACAGTACACCCAAGAAAACTTGGATCTATTGGCAAAGGGATTGCCAAATCTTATAAAACATATTGACAATGGCATCCAATTTGGTGTACCAGTTGTTGTCGCAATTAATAAAATAGTGTAAGTTTAGTTAACTTTTAAAATGAATTAAATTTTATTTCTGTTCCCACTGTAATTGTGTTTATACAATTTTTTATGGTGATATTAGGACCGATACAGATGCCGAATTAGATTTAATACGTAAAGTGGCAATGGAAAATGGTGCATTCGATGCGATAATCTGTACCCATTGGGCCGATGGAGGTAAAGGAGCAGAAAATTTGGCGGATGCTGTAATAAGAGCATCCAATCAACCAAACAAATTTAAACTTTTATACGAGTTG
This sequence comes from Agrilus planipennis, assembly GCF_000699045.2. Lineage (NCBI taxonomy): Eukaryota > Metazoa > Arthropoda > Insecta > Coleoptera > Buprestidae > Agrilus > Agrilus planipennis. The sequence continues at coordinate 1,082,709 of NW_020440825.1, forward strand.
GATTTATCAATCCTAGATAAAATGAACTTAATAGCTAGGAAGATGTACGGTGCTACTGGAGTTGAATGTACCGAAGAAGTTCTTAAGTTAATTGAAAAATTTACGAAACTGGCGAGTTAAAATCATTTTAAATTAAAAAACTTTTTTTAATTTCTTTATTGATTGCAGGGTTATAATAAGTTGCCAGTTTGTATGGCGAAAACTTCTTTATCGTTAACTGGCGATCCGGCCATTAAAGGAGCACCAAAAGATTTTATAGTTAAAATAAATGATATAACAGTAGCTGTTGGAGCTGGCTTTACCATACCAATCTGTGGCGAGGTCAGTATAAGTAGAGAAGTAATTGTTATTTTTTTTTTGGTTTTTATTTTAAGTAGCAAAAAGTATTAAGGCCAACAGAAAAACTAGAAGTCGTGAAAATAAGTATTGTTTACTATTATTATTTTTTTTTTAATTAATGCAGATATCGAGAATGCCCGGATTGCCAACAAGGCCTGCAATATATGATATTGATCTTAATATCGAAACAGGTGAAATCGAAGGGCTCTTTTAGACAAATTACAACATATTTTACAATATATCACAGTCAAGGAAATTACCACCAAATGTAAGCACCAAATTTTCATTTAATTTTAATATAATAAAAAAATGTATATGTATTTTGTTTGAAATGTTTTCGATTTTTTTAAGATTTTGAATGAACTACAAGTGAATAAATTAAAATATATTTTACTAATAACATTAAACGGCTACATATAAAATAAATAACTTCTTTATGATACCTTAATGGCTGCTCTCAGTTTTGCAGAACGACTTCTTGGATTGTCTTCAACTTCTTCAGGTGTAGGTAGTATAACACTTTTGTGTAAACAGTGCCAATTTGATTTCATTACTTGTTCAACAGTTGTCTTACTAATATTAAGTGAATGACTACAGTATTTTAATGGTAATATGTTGGGTGTATTTTCAATTAAATTCCCTGTCAGATGCTTCTTTATAATAGTATCCTCCAAAGAATGAAAACTAATGGCTGCAAATCGTCCGCCAATTTTTAAATAATGGTGTGCTAAGAGGCACCCATAATTAATTTCATTAAGTTCATTATTTACAAATATTCTTAAAGCCTGAAAAGTTTTTGTTGCATTGTGACTTTTCCTCTGCAATTTGTCAAGTCTAATTTGATCTCCCACTACTGAGTCTACAAGATCTGCTAATTGCTGAGTTGTTGTAAGTTTCTTAAATAGATACCGAGCTTCAACAATCGCCCTAGCAATCTTCCTTGCATGCTTTTCTTCTCCATAAACTTTAATTATTTTATAAAGATCCTCTTCTGATGCTTTAGCTAAAACATCAGCAGCTGTTGGATTTTTGGGGAATCTGTTTCCATCCATTCTCATATCTAATGGGCCCTCTTTAACAACTGAAAATCCACGTTCAGGAGTGTCAAACTGCATTGAAGAACAACCAAAATCAAATAGAATTGCATCAATAGAATTTCTCTTTAAGCCATTACTTTTTAAAAGATCAGGCAGCTCAGAAAAACGCCCAAGAAGAGGAAGTACTTGCTTAGGGTATTCTTTTTCTAATTCACATGCATAATTATGAGCAACTGGATCTCTATCTAAGGCAATTAATTTAATATTAGGAGTAGTTTCTACAATTCTTCTACTGTGACCACCAGCACCAAAAGTCATGTCCAACAATATTTGATTTGGTTCTGGCATGAGATATTTTAGAACCTCATTAACCATAACAGGAGTATGAGACAAACCTTTGAAATATAGACTATACTTTCTAACATAAACTTTGTTAATTATACCATACATTATTCACTTTTAAATCTTCTAAGTAATTTTTTCCAATAAGACGTGTTTTCTTCGTTATAAATTTCTAAGAATTCGGAAGATAAGGCTTCATTACACTGTTTAGCGGATAAACCAGATGCTGAATAGGAACGTGAAAGGCTATTTTTCTTTTTATGTTCATTACATAATAAACGTTGTAAGGATAGGTATTGTCGATCCAAATTTTCTTCACTTCCTTTGGTGTTTTTATCAATTAGAATAGTTTTATAGACGTTTCGCAAATGTGCTCCAAAATCCCTCAAAGAAAAAATTGTCGGATACTTATTCTGTTCTACAACATGAAACAATTCTTACTTTCCACTCTTGTTTTTATCAATAGGCCAAGTTTCTAGCAACCTCATAAATCTTTGGTAAGGGGCTGAACTGCTCATGCTGTTGTTAATACAATTATTAAATAAAACTGTTATGAATTTTTTAAATACAATTATAATTACAATTTAAATAATAATTCTAACCTTGGTCGTTGACGTATGAAATGTCATCAACTTGACTTGTCCATAAATAAGTCTGATCTTAAGTTTACATACCACAGAACGAAAATAGGATTTTTAAACCTGCTAAATAAATCATACATAAAAAATAACGAAATGATAGTTCTTTATGCTGAAGATTTAGAATTGTTGTTAAATTTATTAAAAATAGGAATTGAAAAAAAGTTGGATCTAGTTCTATGCCTTCTTATTATTTTCCTTTTCTCTTTATTAGTTTACACAGACACACTGTATACTTTAATTTTCTATGAGCGTTGTCAATTTCATGCAATCATTAGAACATAGAAAAGATTTTTAGTCGACTTGCCGCAGTTGTGACAGCTGTGGCAGCACATGATCGGTAAATTTTTGTTCATCATTTTTATTAAAGTACTGTAGGGTCCTGAATTAAAAGGATGGCGGGTATGCTTTCCCTTGCATCCCAAAATTTAACACGTTCTATAAGTCGGAATTTCTGCACTACAACAGAAGTACTAGCGGTAAGTGTCAAATGCAGGTTATAATTAACTAACTTTTACATAAAAATAGAAGAAGATTCAATTAATTCCAAAGCCATGTTATGTAATCTATGAAAATATATATTTGTTTATTTGATAGGCATCCTTTAAATTTAGAGAACCCTTATGTAGTCATCGCAGTACCAAGAGATCTAGAAGTAAGGCTCACCTTGTTATTAATCCAAGGTAAAACATTGAAAAGAAAAAAATATCCAAATGTATAAAATATTTTTTTTAGATCGAAAAGTATAAATTTAAGGCAGGAAAATGGTATCTATTTGCAAGGAATTAAATACTTTCATACATCTATTGTTAGATGTGAATCCCAAGATGTCAGCTGCCCAGTGTTCCCTGAATCTGTCGCTGAGGGGGATGTCAGGCAAGTATCATTAAGTTTCTGCTAGAAGGATTTTCTGTAGGTATATTTGTTTCATATAGCATTTTTCTAATTTTAGATGGGAAAAAAAAGTAGGTGATCAGGTCGCAGTTGATGAGGTAGTTTTGGAAATTGAAACCGATAAAGTTGCAATTCCAGTGCCATCTCCTGCCAACGGAATAATTGAAGAGGCTTATGTAAAAGATGGAGATACCGTGAAGGCAAATGCAAAACTTTTTAGATTGAAATTAACAGAAGGTGGAGCAGCACCAGCTGCAGCCAAACCTGCTGATGCACCTGCACCAGCTGCAGCACAACCAGCAGCTGCAGGTATGTAATTTATTATATTAAAAATATTTCTCTGCAGCTAAAATTACCATCAGTTAATTCATTTATTGTTTATAATTTCATTACAATAATTATCTTTATCCTAATATTGACATTGATAAAATTGTAGTATAGGACTATAGTATATTATTATTTCTGTAACATCCAGGAATGATTAAAAATTAGTACTGATTATTATTAGCATGAGGTTTTTAAATTTTTCATTTTTGAAGGAATTAAGTTTGTGGGTCCATATTTTATCATTGTCATATTAATAGGTATGTCTCCATCATTCAAAGGATTTTGTAAATTAAATGCATCGAGGAAGTAAATTATTATTATTGTTGAATAAAAAGAGTAAAGGTACAAAGTCGGCAATTGATTTCAAATTTTGTTTAGTATGAAATTAAACATTTTGAAATATTTCATACGTATTTTTCATGAGTAAATTAGAAATCACTTATGTTTAAATAGCAAAATGTTAAAATTAATGCTCCAAAGGTGTAAGTCGTTATTTAATGGTTTTGCATTGCAATTATAAAAGTTCCCTTTCGAGATCGAGATAAACGTTATCTCATTACGCTTATAAATATTTTCTGTTGTTTACATGCCAGTCTTTCTGAATAGTACTAATAATTAGAGTACTTAACACACATTTTTAATTTCCATGATGAGCTTTATATAGTTTATGGATAATATATTTATTATGAGTTCGACGATATTTATGGTACATGCTTAATAAAAGCAGCTTTTAGATTATCATTCTGATGAATTTGGAAATCCATTTAAATTAGGATGATTTTTTTAGACCCATACAAGAGGTAAACTATTGACTACACTTAAAACTCGTAAGAATTATTAAACTAAAATAATATTTTCTGTTTCTTTTAATATATATTTGCTGGGATTATGTTTAAATTGTAACTTATTTGGTTCTGCTTTTATAACACTTTCTCTAATTTTTAAGTTAATTATTAATTGTATCCGTACTTAAGGGCAACCTTTTTCTAAATGAATAAAAATATTAATCAGCGCCTCCTCCTTCTTCTCCTCCACCTCCTCCAGCTGCTGCACCACCACCAAAACCAGCCGCTGCACCACCACAACCGTCACCACCTAAAGCAGCAATGCCCGTTGCCGCGATTCGACATGCACAGGCCATTGAAGCTGCGACTGTTAAGGTACGTTGCATCTTTTCCTTTGCCTTTTTATTTTAAATTTAGTGATAAGGTTTTTGTTTCATGAAGGTACCGCCTGCAGATCCTACAAAGGAAATTGCGGGCACGAGGACTGTGCATCGCGTGAAAATGAACAAAATGCGGCAGAAGATTGCACAGAGATTGAAGGAGGCCCAAAACACGAACGCCATGCTCACAACTATGAATGAAATTGATATGAAGTGAGTACATAAAAAAAAACTGTTTTTGTGATTTATGCTACATATTATAATAAATTTCAGAGTTTTTTGTTAAGGTTTACTATGTTAATAAAAAAAAACAAAGAAGGTAGTTTCTTGCATGCTAAACATAATTTCTTACGTATTTCTTATTTTTTTTTAAGCAGATAATTGAGGTTTGAAAAAAAAGGTTTGCTTGAGTATGACTTTTATTGTGTAATGATACAATTTATAGTAAATTAATTGAAATTTGCTTAGTATTTATAACAGTAACATTTTTGCTTTATTCTGTAGTATTTTTTTTTTAATTTAAATTATTTAAATTTCTAAAAGCAACAAATTCCTTAACAAAAAATTAAATGACTATTTTTTTTTTCTTTCAAAAATTAGGACCATAATGGACTTCCGTAAAGCACATCAAGACGCTTTCCTAAAGAAGTTTGGCATTAAGTTCGGTTTTATGTCTGTGTTTTGTAAAGCCGTAGCGTACGCCTTGCAGGATCAGCCCGTTGTTAATGCCGTTATTTCCGACGATGGCCTAGAAGTTCTTTATCGGGATTATATAGATATTTCAGTGGCTGTGGCCACACCTAAGGGACTTGTCGTTCCCGTTTTGAGAAACGTTGAACAAATGAATTATGCTGACATCGAATTAGGATTGGCAGCTCTTAGTGAAAAAGCAAGAAAGGGTATGAGACTAAACATTTTTTATGTAGGTTCTGATAAGTGCATCGTTTTAGTTTTAATTAAATGAAAAAGAAAATAAAGTGGTTTAGGAAGTATAAAAAATGAAATCATATAATCTAGAAACCCGTTCATTATATGTGGCCCCCATTATGACAGCTTATTGTATCATTTTTATTGAATGTGTGTTTGGCTACCCATCATTCTCCATACTTCCTTAAGGGAGTAATGTTTACTTCAATAATTGTACATATTTAAATTGCACTTGAATGATCCAGAATCGCTTTTCATTGTGTATTAAAGAAGTCGTTACTTGTAATAGTTAAATAAAGTTTAGATAAAAAAAAGCCTAGTTAAATAATCAACGATAAAACTAGATACATTTTAAAAAAAATTCGTTTAAAATTTCTTTAGTCTTTATTTTCCAATAAGAAAATAGTTGTACTGTAAATTTATTCCTTAAATTTTTACATAAACTTTTTTAAGGGTTTTCTTAGTTTTGAATCTCCTGAACATTAAAAGATTTAGTCTAATATATACTTTTTTTAAAAATATGGAGTATGAGAACAAAAATTGTCTTTTGTAGGAGCTTTGGCAATTGAAGATATGGATGGTGGTACTTTTACTATAAGCAACGGAGGAGTTTTTGGTTCTATGTTTGGTACACCAATTATAAATCCTCCTCAATCTGCGATTTTGGGAATGCATGGTATCTTCGATCGACCAATTGCAATTAAAGGAGAGGTAAGAGGTTTTTACTATGTTTCATTCAAAAATATAATAAAGATAAACATTTATTCATTGAATAAAATACACATTGTTATTAAGGGATAAGTATTTATGATAGTTCTATTAACTGGAGGTTTACTTTTTAATTTAAGGTAAAAGTTAGACCAATGATGTATGTTGCACTGACATATGACCATCGTTTGATTGATGGACGTGAGGCTGTTTTGTTCTTGCGTAAAATCAAAAGCGCGGTTGAAGACCCTGCCGTCATCTTGACAGGAATATAAAAGTGACTTTTAAAAATCCCTTGTTTTAACTAGAGAATTATGTACAGAACCTACAGTAATTGTCCTACATGCACGTGCGAATAATTTATATACAGAGATCACAAATTGCTTATTCTTTTTTTTATGGTATTTGAAAATCAATTCTCTTATTATTTCTTTGTCTTTGTAACATTTATTCTATTTTATTTGGGGAATGCACTTTTTGCTGAGATCTATTTAACGAATAAAATTGTAATTAAATTTTAGTTATTGGTTTTATAAGATCTAACATTTGAATGTTTCAATAAGTCAGAATTTTTTTTAAATCTACTACATTACATAAAAGCAAAAATATTCATTGATGCTTATTTATTTATTATTTTATATCTACTGCATACATACTATTGTTTAAAAATGTATATTATTTATTGTTATAAATAAAATTTTCCATTTAATAGTTTATTGCTCTAGCACAGTAAAAGTATTTGTGAGTAAGTTACATATTTAAATTAATCTGATAGTTAAATCGGTCCCCACATTTGTGTTTCTCTTATTAATTGTTACTTTCTGTCCATAATCTTCTTAACATATGTAAACATTTTACTTTAAGTTAATACAACTACCATCTGATTATATTTATACAATATGGCGATAGGTCCTCTTGGTGTATTCTTTTCATTTTAATTACTTGTTGCATTACAGTAGGAGTGGGTCATTAATCAAAACTAATTGCTTAATTCTTGGCCCTGTAGCTTTGTACAAGACGAATAAACAGATGAATCAACGTGGCATCTGCTGCTAAAGATATGAATGGCACCGTCGTAAAGGTAAGTGACAATATTAAGTAATGATAATGGGATTTTGATTAAAGGCAAAATCATTTATATATTAATTTATTTACTTATTTTAATGTTCACGGACAAACTAGTATTCACTGCTTTTACAAATATACATATAATAATTTACAAACTTAAAGTAGCAAATATGCAGTATAATGCTTTAGAATTCAATTTGATAAAGTAAAAAGTTCATTTTAAATTATTTGGAAATGTATGCACAAAGTAAACAATCAATAATCATTTTCATTTTATGTTATTAGATCTAGCTACAAATTGAAATTGAACTGCATTTTGACTTTCGTATAATACACAGAAGGTTGTAAGAAAAGAAAACTATTTTATTGATAATTGTCCAATGAAAAACCGTTTTCATGTGGTATTTAGGTTTTCAGTTAGTATTTTCAAATTTTTAGTGATCTTAGTGATCGTCAAATATTATCTTTTTTAATTTTTGTGTACTCCCAGATAATTTTGTATATTTGTAAATCAAATTAAAGTATAAAAGGGTAGTTTTTGCACCATCCGTATGCAACCCATGCTACAATGATGTATGTAGAGTTGCTCACGCACACCACACGATTTTGTTAATAATTCAAAAATTTTCCCATTTAAAAGCTTTAGAACCGTTATTAAACTGCTTTAAATATTTACTTTTTTACTTCTATTCACATATGTTGCTTTTATTAGCTGTAAAAAAATTTTTAATCAAACTTACAATAAATGAGTACCATCGTTCAAAATGTTGATATGATGATGTGATGTATGGATTAATGAATTTTGGAACTTGGAACATTTTATACCTAATGCCCAAAACTTGTTTATTTCGATAATCTAAAAGACGATAACGTATAATTGTTACCTCATGTAAAAAAAATGTAAAAATATCTGATTTAATATTTGTTAATTCTGAAGTAATATTTCTAAAAGAAGGTAAAAAAAATATGCATGTATTTCAATTTTTTTTTGATAATATGTGAACTAAACATATGTTTGTTTATTAATGAGTACGTCAGATTTTATATTTATTTCTTCAAAACATTTTGTAACCCTTTTAAAGCTGTCATTCACTCGACTAGAATTATTTAGCCCAAAAGAGCCTCTAGAGGACATTAAAGGTGATCGGGTTTAAGACACAGCTGATAACGATAACTGACGAAGTAATAAGGATCGACATATGATCGACATAATAGTAGTCGAATATGTAGGTATGTTTTTATTTCGGTTTTGTGTCTATGTCTTTGTTATTTTGCATTTAAAAAGTTGATGTTATTATTTTACGGTTAATTAGCCGGTTTTACGGTTAGTGATTGAATAACATGGCATATTTGTGTTTTAAATTAAAAATATTTTCATAGGATCGTATAAGGATTACCTACTAATGATGTGAGTCGTATAATTAGTACCAATAAATAAAGTTTTTCTTTTAAACATGAATGAAAGTGACATATGTAAGATGTATTATTCTAATATTTTATTGCAGGTACCATTAGGTGCATTAGTGATTCAATACTTACACATTATGCTAATTTTTTAACAAATTCCGTTTTAATTACATTTAAAAGATCATTATATTAATAAAATATCAACAAATGTAAGTTAGCAGAATACCAAAATTCTAGATTCATGTAAAAATTGTACTTTTTAATTGTAAATAACTAAATTAATGATGTAAATGGTAGAATTCTTATAATCTCCATTTTCACGTGATTTGGATTTGTCATTTCATATTTTTTAAAGGTAATAATTATAAATTCTGACCGACTGTAATTTTTATCATTTTTGCTTTCGAAGCCACAAAAGTAGCTACGTATTTCGCTTAATTGTAAATTTTGGGCAGTTCTCGAGGTATCTACATCTTATTTTATTTTCCCCGTGTATTTTTTTATTTTTTGTTTATATTGTGTAATGATGTTGGAGGGTACCCAAGATAACACTAGAAAATAAAGTAAATATGGGTCACTAATGTACTTAAAACAAATTGTTTATATATTTTACCTATTTAAAAAAATTTTCGCGCCATTAATACAGAAGTAAACCAAAAGTTTAATAGCTTTGAAACATACATGTAAATCCATTAAAATACGCTTTGAATTTGATATGAATTAAAAAATTAAAATTCCTTGCAAATTTCTTTCAAAGCACATTAAATCGTTACACTAGTAATGTTCAAATTTTAAATGTTTCAAACATTAGTAAGTCACTTTTTTCAAATGGGAAGCTATGTTCATTTTGACATCGTTGAGTGCAAAATTAAATTCTCTTTCGTTTTATTGAGACATATTAGGATCTAAGCTTGACGGTTTTCAAAATAATTACGATTTGTAATGTGCAGAAAAAACGGATAAATCCTAGGCGGCATGGGTCTATAGGCGAAAACATATTATGTTATGTTTATTGGAATTATTGATAAAATTACTAAAACCCAACACAACACAAACAATTAATGCCATAAAAGATTGCCGTGACTCTACGAGCAGAATTTTCTCAAAATGGTTTAATGAATTATAAAATATGTACCGCTGTTACTTTTTATAATTAATTGTTTTGAGAAAATTTGAACATTACTAGTGTAATAACTTAATGTGCTTTGAAACAAACTTTTAAAGAAAACCAAGTCCGTTTCAAGCTCTTTTCAGCAGCGACAGTCGCACCTTTTCTTACTTCACTTAATGGACTACCCTATATTAGGTAAACTATAAACAAACTACGGTCTTTTAAAAAAAAATGTATAATATACACTATGTATAATGTGGCATAAACAGAAGTTTATACTGTTTAAATTATACGTACATTTTTACGTATTCACAAGTTAAACGATAACATCAATTATTTGAAAGTAATTGACCGGAAATTCATGGTGAAACATTATAATAATAAGGAATAATAAAAAGACATTTGGAGAAGTTTCCCTAAATTTTATTATGACATATCGCCTTTTTAGGGCATCTTCAAGAGTATTATTAAGTACTAAAGTTTCGGTTATAACATTTTTCTTAAACACTAGGGCGCCTAGGTAGTATTAGCTTAGGATCTAGGAAGGGGTTGATCATTAGCTAGTTTTTTGTTTAATGAAATTGCTTTTTTCATTTCCAAAATCTTATATCTATCTAAAATTAGGAAATACTGCAGTGATTTTGAAAATTGTTTTATTTCTAGAAAATTTATTATTCCAGNTTATTTGAAAACGTATTAGAAATTAGAAGGCACCATTCAATTCAGCGTATATTTTTACATCATCTTCTTTATGTATCAGTAGGTTGTTTCTATTTAATCGCAATTTAAGGTGATCTTATTTACGCACTCAAAATCTGAAAGCACCATTAAATTCTACGACTATTTTTACATAACCTTTCCCTAATTTAGTTAAGTAGAGTGTTTCCATCTGGCCGTAATTTAACGAGCGCTTTTTTACTTGTACACCGTTTTATCTATTTTGACCATAAACAATTCGGCAGCTGATTTATTTGAAATCGCACTTGAAATCTGAAGGCACCGGTAGATTTTACGTACGTTTTTACATAATCTTCCCCTAATTTAGTTTAGTAGAGTGTTTCCATCTAGCTGCAATTTAGCGAGCGCTTTTTTACTTGTACACCTTTTTATGTATTTTGACCATAAACAATTCAGCAGCGGATTTATATGAAATCGCACTTGAAATCTGAAGGCACCGGTAGATTCCACGTACGTTTTTACATAATCTTCCCCTAATTTATTTTAGTAAACTGTTTCCATCTGGCCGTAATTTAACGAGCGCTTTTTTACTTGTACACCGTTTTATATATTTTGACCATAAACAATTCGGCAGCTGATTTATTTGAAATCGCACTTGAAATCTGAAGGCACCGGTAGATTTTACGTACGTTTTTACATAATCTTCCCCTAATTTAGTTTAGTAGAGTGTTTCCATCTAGCTGCAATTTAGCGAGCGCTTTTTTACTTGTACACCTTTTTATGTATTTTGACCATAAACAATTCAGCAGCGGATTTATATGAAATCGCACTTGAAATCTGAAGGCACCGGTAGATTCCACGTACGTTTTTACATAATCTTCCCCTAATTTATTTTAGTAAACTGTTTCCATCTGGCCGTAATTTAACGAGCGCTTTTTTACTTGTACACCGTTTTATATATTTTGACCATAAACAATTCGGCAGCTGATTTATTTGAAATCGCACTTGAAATCTGAAGGCACCGGTAGATTTTACGTACGTTTTTACATAATCTTCCCCTAATTTA
>NW_020440825.1:1098855-1101252 GCF_000699045.2 Agrilus planipennis
AAAAATACTCCCCCTAACTGTCTGGGGCCTCCACATCTCCTCTGATAACCACCCTATCTTCCCAAACGAATATTTATTATCAATACAAAAAAATATGTAATTTAATTTTAGCAATTATGCCAAAAAGTCAATTTACAAAGATTTAACAAAAGCTACGATTATTTTAACAGTTTATAGAGTAACAATCAAAACACCTGTAAAAGACAACGAATAAAATTTCAAAGAAAATACAATAAAAAACAAAAAATACGATATTTTTATTCTTCTTAAGGCATTCTGTAGTATATTTAGTATCATCATTGCACTCGTGCGAAGCCGGGACGGGTCGCTAGTTTTCTATAAAATTAAAGGGTTTTCTGCCCGTTGACTATTCAAATAAATAAATAACTCATTTTATTAAAGTGAATTTAGTAGCAATCAATTATTTTATGCAGGATTTTTATCCCTTTTTTTCACGCCAACAAATTCTGACATACTGCAAATTATAAATTATTTATTGTGATTTAATCTTAAAATAAAGTTTAAATGCTTTTTATACTGTTACTTCTGTTGTTTGTGATATGTAATAATTTGACTTTGTGTAATATTTGTAGGTAAATAAAGGATTTCACTTTTTCAATCTTTTTTCATATTTTCAACCACGAAATTAATGATTTATCCATTTGTCATTTCATTGGTTAAATCTGTCGTCCGTGCTTGTTTCTAAACTTGACTTGAACTTGCTTTCAAGTTAAACCGGGAACAGAACAATCTCTTCTACTTATCTAAGTCAATTATCTGTTCGTTCAAGTGTGCACAGAAGAGTAGCTTTCAATTGACATTGAATACCTATAAACTGTTGTTTGTGTACATCGTCTTCGTCGAAGTTGGGAAGGCATTTTGCGCCCATTCACTTCAAAGCACCCTTTAATGTTACAATCAGCCCAGTATGCCCTACCTTCTAAGTGCTTTTCGTTGACCGACATGAAATTTAATGGACGGAGACTGTGAGGAAGCTCCCTTCAGTTCTGTTAGTTCTCTTATAGATAATACTAATCTAACTTTCTTGATTCATGTCATCTGATTCTGACAACTGTTTGCTCTGTCTTTTCTAAATGCTCATTACGCAATTGTTCATTAAAGAGAAAAAGTACGTCATTAAGTAAAATTAGCATTATTTCTTTAACTGACAATTCAAAACTAACTACAAAAGATGGTAGAATAAAAGGATGATGTCAAAGTTATTGATTTCTGCTTACTTCGGTTTAATTGTCCAACTTTTTTAAACTATTGGGCGAGAATTTGCGTCTGTTCTTTGGCATCTCATTGTTTGCATTTAATTAATACATACCAAAAAGAGCATTGCTTTTAATCGATTAAATATCATTTCATATGATATATGATTAGATATCAAAAAATTATTTCATATTGAAATAATTCATTCTATTACCTTTCGTGTAGTAAAATTTCATTGTTGCCAATAATCTTTATTTTAATCTCTCTACAATATTAAGTAGGAATATTTTTTGTCTACCTCTTTTTGTCATAAAAACAACCCTCGATTTGACCATTTATCGTTTAAATTTCATTATTATTTTGACCATTTCATAGTTAACTAACCCTTTTACTTCGTTTTTGTAGTTCTCGTTTCAAAGTCCCAAACATATTTTTTGTAGATGATGGTGCAGATTTCCACTTTACAATTTGCAAGTTTATGTTACGAAAAGTAAAACGCCGAAAAAAATGATAATATTATTGAATCATGGGAAACCCCCAGACCAAACACAAAATAAAATTTCATGTTTAGAATTGGCATCCCTAGCCAGTCCCTCGAACCAGGGGCCGCCACTAGCTCTGCTTTAAAACTAATGAGTATTGAGTTCCTGTTTTGGTATCTTATTTTAAATATGTTATTTTTAAATTTAAAAATAGAAAAACATAGTGGCTAACTCATACGATAGCACAGCCTCTTCAGAATATTATAAAAGAAAAGTTAAAAACTTAACTTCATTAGAGGTCGTGGTTCCCAATATAGTTGGGAATACTAATTTAAAACAAAAATCCAGATTACTAAACACAAAAATTAATTTTCTAGATAATCTTAATTTTTACGGTTTTTACCCATCATTAAGAAACACTCAGTAGAAGTTATGTTTTTTCAAAAATTATTTTTTTTTTGATGAATATCTATTTTGTCCCCTTCAAAGTAATCCCCACCAGATATTATACACTTGTGCCAACGTTTTTTCTAATCCTTGAAGCACTTCAAAAAATCATTTTAGGATTAATGTAGCATCGTACTACAGATGGCGTTTACCGCGCCATTTGTGGTATTTTCTAAAACGCGCTGTTAAGACAGCAGGTAAAAGTTGGTCTGTGTTCTGTCGGAGCTGTCTGCGACGCGCTGATGAGATCCAA
>NW_020440825.1:1102033-1104774 GCF_000699045.2 Agrilus planipennis
CAGTGAAAACGATGGCAAAAATTCATGAATTGGGCTTCGAATTGCTTCCGCATCCACCGTATTCTCCAGATCTGGCCCCCAGCGACTACTTCCTGTTCTCAGATCTCAAAAGAATGCTCGTTGGGAAAAAATTTTCGTCGAATGAAGAGGTAATCGCCGAAACTGAGGCCTATTTTGAAGCAAAGGACAAATCGTACTACAAAATGGTATCGAAAAGTTGGAGGATCGCTATAATCAGTGTATCACCCTTGTGTTTTGCTATTTTAGGCCGGGGACTTTTCAATTGACCTGTTACATACACACTGTATAGGATTCTTTATATTCAGTTTTATCCAGCCGCGAGTAAAACCGACTAAAATATATTTTCGAACGTTTTAGCGGTTCCTGAGTACAAAACGGCTTCAGAATTTTTCTGTGCTGATGTTTTCGCCGGAAGAAGTATCATTGGGTCAGGTTTTTTTAATGTGACAATCTGTGACTATATGGTAGGAAATGAGATAATAATATAAGAGAATAGAATAGAATAGGCCACAGCAGGCAGTTTCTTTAGATATGTAAATCTGATCCTGGTTATCCTGCAGTATTTATAGCATGAAGGAATTACATTCCGTTTCTTTAAACTTCAGTAACATTAAGTCATATTTTATTCTCCAGATTTACAACATATTATAAAAAATTTTCTAGAGCCCTTTTAAAAGGATTTACTTTTTGAAATGAAGTAGTACAGGGTCTCCTTCAATTAAATTTAACAAACTTTCATTTTAGTCATAAATAAAATAAACGGGAAGTGTCTAAAGTGATAAAACTTACGAATAAAAAATTCAAAACCATCAGAAGAAGCAACAACAAAAAAGGCCATTATTAAAAGTATTTTACAAATATCCTATCATAAAATTTCATTGATTGCATCATAATTTTCTTTAGGGCCGTTTTATAGTAGATGATTATTTAGTTGCCTTTGCATGTACGATAAAGACGTCTTGTATTGAGTGGTATTCGTTGTGGTACTTGTGCAGCAGTTTAACAACTCGAAACAATTTGTCTATTGTCTAGACTCTACGACGATATTAATTGCAATAGAAAATCAATGCATGTTTATTATGTACCTATGTACATAATGTAATAATGTATGTACACGGGCCGTGTAATACTACCGTCTCCCGAAGTCGGCAACTTCTGGAGAAGTTGGTAGGGTCGGAATTTGGATCTTATGTTAATTATTGCTTGCGGTCATCTCAATATTCGTAGCAGGCTTTAATAATTATACGCTGGTAGTTAGGAAGTTGCGCCCGAGAGAAGCGAGGGTGCAGGAACAAGGAACCCCTAGCGGTCCTGACGTTACCGCTTCTGTACTCGTAGACACTGACGGCCACTTCGGTTACCTAACTAATATCAAATAAGAAAAGGTACAAGGAGTTAGGAAGGAAGAGAACCAAGGAAGGGTCCTTCCACGTCGGTGCATCTTTTCGAAGACATTGATGAGCATTGAAAGCAACGGAATAAGTACCTATTGCCTTAGATGTATTATGAATAGGAACATACCGCTTAATTAATATTGTCACGCAACTTCTTGCAATTGTTACTACTAAATGCTGTCTAATTAACGCATCTAATTATTAATTTGCTATCAGTTCACCACTATATGGACTGTGTCGCTCTTATATTTATAGGGGCGGGCCGTATTTTGGAATGATCCAGTATACGCCTTCTAGAAACCTGACCTTCTTTACCACTATGCACGTATATAATATATATACATGTATTAGTGTCAGAAGATTGATAGTAAAAAGTACTTGATATGGGAAATTTTTATGTTTCCATCAATGTGTACTAAAAATAGTGTTTGAAAGAACCCCGCTATATCTTTACCGAAAATGGCCCTCTATCAAACCAATTGAAACTTAAGTCCTTATGAAAAAAATGTAACTTCAAATGACCATATCTCAAAAAAATGAGTTTTTACGACTTGGCGCCCACTGAGAGTTTTGATATACATATCGAGAAATACTAGAATTTTCCATAAGGATCTAGCGGTAGAGTGACATATTTCTAGTTTGCGTGTAGTTTTCGGCTACCAAACACCAATTTAAAATAAGTGAGAATGTACTTGAATGTTCTAGATTACTTCTAACGTTTTAATTAGCTAAAATGTTCTCGAATATCAAGGATTGTTGTCCTCTTGTTGTTGTGAACTGGGCCGGAAGAATCGAGAACGTTTTGGAATGTTTGAATGGTAGAATTGGGTTATCCTGACATTAAATGAGAGTATATTAATATACATATGTATTTCGACCAAAGCGCCCGAAAAATGTTTGGAATCTCTCTTAATGTTCGGGATTTCTTCCGTCTGGTGTGCATTTAAAAATTAGATCTTATACGCACTTAAACGTAGTAGGGGTAGTTAATCCTTTCGATCTTCGTTCAGTGCCCAATTGAGCTACACCCTTAATCTTTAGCAAACAATAAAATAACAAATACAGTTGCAGTTCATTCCTTGCTAATATAAAATAATGTCGGTACGAGTTACGTAAATGTTTTTATTCTGCCAAAATCAAGAGATTATTTTTAGATACGAGGGTGGATTGATAAGTTTCCGGCCTAACCAAGAGATGACGCCACTAGGCCTACCTTGAGGTGACATTCTATAGTACCATCCTTGGATAGCTTGTAGCTATAGTTTCAGCCCGATCTCCTTGCTAGTGTAGGTTTGACAGCACGCTGAACAAGACGCCTCTGTGGTT
>NW_020440825.1:1108354-1113421 GCF_000699045.2 Agrilus planipennis
AAGACCGAATAAGCAAGACCAAGACCGGGTTACGATAAAATATGCCGGTTATGTGTTGAAGTGTTAAGACAGTGGACTTATGGTAAATCAAAATCATTGTTATTCGGTATTTCTATGTCCAAATTAGAATGCAATTGGAAGTCGGAGTGAAAAATGTCAATTAATACAAGTTTGAATGATCCCGAAAAGTATTGCTTCACCACTTTACTTTAAACTTGGTTTGATCAAACAATTTGTTGATCAAATAATGATCTACATAAGTTTTAAGCATATAAAAAAATCGTAAGGACACAAAAAATTACCTTTTAAGAAAAAAGTCAATTCCAAATCACGTTTTTTTGTTTATTTTCAATCTTTCCATGCTTTAATATTGTCGGAGGTAATTTTAACTAACACCATCGAAAAGAGCATCGTTAAAAACATAGAAACACTGGTTAACGAATATTTTTTCGTCGCACTCATTACATGGTAAGGGTTCAAATTTAAATGTGTTCTCTGAGCATTTATGGGTTAATGTGACGTGGTATACACCATATGAATATCGTTTTCTATTACTTTTAAGACAATTACGACAAAAATTAACAATTTAAGAAAAAAACTTTTCAAAAAGAAAATTTCGCAGACCTGTGTTATTGATTATAAAGGTGATATAGAATTGAACGGATTCGACTAGTATAAAATATAATAAGACGTTAACGTCCATGGACCGGTATCGATTTTGAGTTGTCGACTATTTGAGCTTATTCGACCGAACATGATGTTGTTGTATGCATTATGTATGACGACCGTCTGAGGGAATTCCGCAAGTTTTCGAAGTTTAATAAACGTTCACTTGGCCGTTCTGATATTAATTGTGGCCCTGTTTCGGTCATCGTCTATAGAACAAAACCACATTGCAAATGTTAGTTGAAGCATCGTTTGTTGTTATTGGCACATTTGCATCTCTGTATACGTACGTAGTATATATGAGATGACGAGGAAATATCTCCAATTTATCTGCCATGAAAATTTCAACTTAAAGCGGCTAATTAGCCTTCGTATCTGATATTCAACTTCAATCGAAAATATCTACATTTCAAATTGGATAAACAGTTTGGTGGACAATTTCGATAGCGATGAGCTATTGACATTTTATGCGAGCATTGCACGAAAATTAGATGCAAGATTGATCGCGATTAAATAGTACCAGCATTGCATCCGTGCGAAGCTCTGGAGGCTCGCTAGTTTATTTATAAGACTGGAACATTGCGGGTGTGAAAACAAAATTTAAATAAAAAACAACGACAAAATAAACACATACCTACTCAATTTTTCACGAAATTTATTAGGATACCTCGATAAACTTCAATGGCAGCCTCTCGTTATCTAAAATGTGCAGCTTGTGTTATAATTTTTTTACTATTTATTGAATAAATGCGTGGGCCATATCCGTATATATTGAGTCCTTAAAGGACATAAATTTTTGTTAGTGAAGATACGAAGCGGTTCGATGAGTTTGTATTTGTGAATAGATACAATATAGAAATGGCTTCCCCCCTTGTACTATAAATCATTATGTATAAACTCGATGTTTCATATAGGCAGATAGGAATCGATTTCCTTGAGGCAAGGATGGCTTGGGGTGGTCCAGGAAGTTGGCGTAAAAATGCGGCACCCCTTCGTATTCTTATTCCGCTCCCCTTCGACCCTTTTACGAACAAGTTACAGCAAAGAAAGAGGGTTTATGTATCGGAAATATGATGGGCGATAAATATAAGACATGTAGAAAAATATTTAAGGATGTTTGGGAGGTACAATCGGAGACAAGAGTACATAAAATTAGAAATTTGTGATTAATTAGGTTTTGCAGCATATCATGGGGTAAATAAACACTATCTATACTAAAAAAAAGCATACGTTTTGAGAGAAAATTTGGAATTTGACCAAAAACTTTGAATAAAATAAGAAATAACGAATAGTATGGAAAATTTTTAACTGATTTTTGGCAGTGAATATGCCTTGATTTCAACTTCGAAACAAAAAAATATTTAGTTTCAATCTCTATTAATAATGAGCGTGAAAATTTTTAATATGTTTAAATAATAATTAAAACTTTAAAATTGCATTTATTTCAGACAATTATAAATATTATCATTATATTATCAAGTAAAAACGAGATTTTCAGCTAATTTTTCATTTTTTCCTCGATAACCATTTAGTGANGTTGGTTAATATTAATTAATAACTCGTTATTGTAATTACTTAATCTACTTTCCGAAAAATTGTATAAACGGTTGTAATTTTTAAGGACGGTCTATCAGGATTATGATGTAATTTGAAGGATTCTGTGTAGGTGTCGCTGGGATGCAATTATCCTTAAGGATCTTACATGCTCTTAAATTGAAATTTTCGACGATAAGTGAGATTATTTTTAAACAAAAAAATTAATAGCTTACGTTGAGTTAAAATTATACATATTTCTATTCAATATTGATCTGTAAGTAATACCAAAGTTAAACAGAAGGGAAATGAAATATTTTAAAAGTATACTAAATAAAATGAAATAAGAAATTGGGAAAAGATGTAAATCCCAAAAGTTGCTTCGTCTGGTACTACTCAAAATATACGTTTATGCTCGAGAACGATTAATTTAGAAATTCTAAAAATATTGTTAAAGGTGTATGCCAGGCAATTGATACAGCAATTTGACCATTTGATTGTAGAAATATTAAACAATAATATAAAAATCAGCTCGCTAGTAAAAATTTTAAATCTTGAGATTTTTACACTTTTTAGAAGCGGAATACTCTATAGCTTAATTAAATGACAATTTAACTAAAAAAATCAAAATCAATCGCTAGATAAATCTTTGTACGCCTCTATTAAGAATTTTAGTTAAGAGACTTGTCATATTTAATTAGCTTGGAAACTATCCAAAATCGCGAAACAACTTTTGAATAGTTTTTGAGGTTCTTTTTCCGTTAGCCACTATTTTTTTAATTTTCCGAGCGATTGGAATCACACCAGTAATTATAAAATGCTTAGGCATATAGGAATGATGTGGAAGTACGAAATATTGTTTGCAAAATTAAACTTTAAAAAGGGTACAGTAGAAATGGGTGCGTGCCTAAAAGGGACAAAGGACGCTGCTTGCTACTGATTAGTTGTTTTATAAGAGAGAGAATATAAATCCTTCAAATACAAAAATATACTTTTTACGTTCTGTATTATTCGTCAGCGTATACCTATGTAGGTATTCATATAAACTAACTGACACACTGCATCCTTTGAAAACTTGTTTTATCCCTCTATAATTCAGACAAAACCAGATTTAAAACATCTGCTTTTAGAATATAAAAATCCATCGTTTCTTTGAGAACATATGAGATATACGGTTGATATACTTCAATTTAAAGAAGAAACCCAATGTAGTTTTAACAAAAATTTATAAAAGAAAAATCTAATCGGTTATGTTCTTTATTTCCAACATTTAGGGATCGCTTGCTTTGACCTTTTATGCATAACCGATCCCTAAATATTAGAATTAAAGAACATGAATATAATATTAAAAAACTCTCTTTTATATCTCATTAAACATTGTGTTAAATCCAGTATAATCACACCAAAGACATAGACTGACAGATTCTTAATCTTATAATTTTGGATTGTTTAAGCAGAAATTAATAAATTTTGTGAAATTTTAATTGTTCTAATTTAACAAATACTCGGATTGAAAGATCAAAAGCATTTTCTTAGTATATATGCATACTTCGTATGCTCTGTTCTGGAAATAATTTCATACATATACTAACTCTTGGTACCAAATTATTTCCGTTGAAATGATGCTTTAGGGTTAAGATATCGATTAAGAGAAAACTAGCAACAAGAAAGGGGTCTGCACCCTTCATAAGGGACTATTACGTATTAACCATGTCTTAGATTAGAATTTAGTGGATTATGTAAAATAGATGTACGTACCTACCCGTGTATAATCTACTGCGTCCGAAACAGACGAACAGATTCATTTAGATAAATCACATACCTAGGAGCTTTTTAATTACAGTTTGTTGTAAGTCTAGTTCAAAGTGATTGATGCTAAAGTACTATAAATAATATAAGAAATAAGCTTAGCGAAAAATATGTAAAAACGAGAAGATCAGTTTAAGAAGCAAAATAGTTTTAAAATTGGTTTCTAAAACCTTATTACATTCAAAAATAAATATGAAAATATAGTAGGTACTGAGACACTAAATTCTCAGTCACTAAATTGACGACAGTTTTATAAAAATTCTTTCCACATAAAATTAAGAAACTAAAAGAAGAATTAAAGAATTAAAAAAATATTTAACCGAAATAGATTATTTTTTATCATTATCTGCCAGTAGATATATACATTTTCTTTATTGAAAAACCCTGTTGACTTATACAGAAATTACTTNTCAATATTGATCTGTAAGTAATACCAAAGTTAAACAGAAGGGAAATGAAATATTTTAAAAGTATACTAAATAAAATGAAATAAGAAATTGGGAAAAGATGTAAATCCCAAAAGTTGCTTCGTCTGGTACTACTCAAAATATTTATGTTAAAGGTACTGACGAATCTGTGCTACGGATTTCTAATACGTGGATATATTTATTGGTTAAAATTTTATCGGAAAAATTTAAATTGATATTTATTAATCGTTCGTATTAGCAGCGGTGTAACTTTATTAACTCATATTTGTCACAAATATGGTCGTAATAAATCACAAATGTTGAATATTGAAAAAACAAATTTGAAATTTAAAAATTTAGATATTCATATCTTCAAATATTCAAGTAGGTATTCAAAACATCAAATATCCAAATGTTTGATTGATTATTCAAAATTTTAAATATCTGCACACTCAAACACCTATTTACTAATAAGATTGAGATTCTGAATTGAATATAACAGACATTGTAAAAAATGCTTATTAAGCTTACTTTAAAATGAAGTTGTGTCACCAAGATAAACACTGGGTTACGATAAAATATGCTGGTTATGTATTGAAGTGCTAAGACAGTGGACTTATGGTAAATCAAAATCATTGTTATTCGGTATTTC
>NW_020440826.1:0-1686 GCF_000699045.2 Agrilus planipennis
ATTTGAGAAATCGAATATTACCCACTATTCGATTTGTAACAAATAATTCAAAATTTTAGAATATTTTCACACCAGTACCAAACTTAATTACTTGACAATAATTGAGTTTACTGTAGAAGCTTCTCCACCATTTTGAATAAGTAAATGAACTACACATTCCAATCCTATCTTCCACGAATTAGACATGGCAGTTCTTTAAATTAAACTTCCAAGAAAGTAATTTGTTTCCTTATAGCTTAATCAAATTTTTCAACGGACCAGTAAAAGCCATTAATGCACCAATTTGATTTAAAGATAACAACAAAAATTAATTTAAATTATAATTATGCGTAAAAAAATAATAATTATTACATAATTGTAAGTACAATACAATATCATATGGAAAGCGATTATGCTTAAATCAAACCCTGCTTTAGTCATTTACGCGGCCGCATCTGTGATGAAAATTTTATCAATCAGCAGAATAGCAGGTGCAGAAAAAGCCATCAATTCAATCAACCAAATCATTGATAAACCAAACAATTTCTAAACTATTGGTTTTCTTGGATTAAAAGATATTTTGGCAAAATATTTTGATTAAGAACACCAACTAATCAATTTGCAATAGAGCGTCCACGGACATCTGTCGTTTCATCGACAGTAATATTCAGAAATTGATCCTTAAAATGGTTTTCTATATTTTCAATTACATCTTTATAAATGACAGATTTTTCTTAAGGTATTAAACTGAATTACAATTAATTGAGTAGTTAAATTCTTTGTAAATGTATGTAAACAAAAGACAATACACCAATAATTCTACCGCCTGGCGATAATTCACGCATTCAAAGCGATAATTGGCACTGAACACTAACAATTTCCAAGTGAATTTCGCTTGTCATATTATCAATGGGTAAAACCTCATTTAAAGCTTTTAAATTCATGTATGAGTCAAATATACGTCAATTTATGTACAAAAAGTAAAAAATATTCGTTTTATGCGTAAAAGCTGAAAATATTCACTAAATCTTGATTTTATGCATAATATATAATTTTTAAATACCGTAATCGTATTATTCCGTTTTAAAATTGATACATCTGCAATATTATGGTGCTATTCCTAATAATAAAAAAGATGTTTTTTACATAAAATCCTTACTCTACTTATTATATCTAATATAACAACAATCGTAAACAAATAAAAATGCTTTTTAACGTTTTAAAAGATGTTCAATATTGACTCAGTATTTGTTTCAGCTTGTCAGGTCTTTCCCAAGAGGGAGATGACCAACACCGTGTTGACACTTTTCTGTGTGTTATATGCGTTAAAACAGCTCACTCGATATACTGATATTCAGCAATGCAACACAGTATTGTGACATTGAGTATGCTCTGTGCTATGTGTTTGGTGAGGCCGCTAGTGACGCTGTTGTCACGAATTTCGATTCTATGACCGATCTAGGATTATTTAATATGGGAACTTCCGATTCCTGTATCTCAAGCTCATAAGTCAACTGTAGTCATACCATAAAGCAGGACTATACAGTATGAATCACGAATCCTGCTATGTACTGATATGTTCGTTATTCGAAATGTTACAGGGTAAATTACGTGGAAGAAGGGTTGTAATTTTATGCCTTTTAATATACTGTTTTTATATTTAGAATATCTCACATAGTTCCTGAAATATTTCCTTATTATATATAT
>NW_020440826.1:3231-3819 GCF_000699045.2 Agrilus planipennis
ATATTAAATGCACAATGTATTTAAAAGTACTTAATTGGATAAGGATTAATGCTGTATTGCTTAAAATCGCTTCGTAAATAAGCCATTATTTCTCGTAAATAGTAAAGGATAAAAAATGGTTATTGTGGGTTATCCCTAAGAGATAGACATATACCATCGCGAACTTTTTTGTAGACCTTTTTAAAGTGTACAATACTGTAGTATATTATTTTGATGTATTTCGTAGGGTTCAGCCAGCGTTTGCAATGTAAGCGCAAAAAAATGTGTTTATTTACGACATCACATTACAATCCTCTAAAATTATCAGTGTTTCTCTATATATTATGCATGTATTATAGATATAAACCTTCCTCTTGAATCACTCTATCCACTAAAAAAAAACGCATCAAAATCCGTTACGTAGATTTAAAGATCTAAGCATACATAGGGACAGACAGCGAGAAGCGACTTTGTTTTATACTATACTAACTGTCCCGGCAGACTTCGTACTGCCCCAATCGATATATAAAACACCTAAATTTTTGTATAAAATAAACTTAGTTGACAAATGTCAAATATTATGGTTGCGTTCAGAAATTTAATTTGACA
>NW_020440827.1:0-1383 GCF_000699045.2 Agrilus planipennis
TTGCACAATTACATCGTCGTTTCAATGAAATCGTTTACATTTGCAGCGAACCAACAAGTGTACATTCTGATATTGTTATTATAAGACAACTGAAACCAGACGCATCAAGTCGAACAACAGTAAAACGATTGCAATTTAAAGTATTATTGACTACAAAACAGCCCAATAACACAATCATATTTAAGAGCAAACAAATTTTACAAATAAGTGATATTTGTATGTATAGAATTTTTTTTCATTAATAATAAAGTTCATTTTTACAAAAAATTTTAATAGGGTAGTAATAATTTTCCCCACGGGGGCCACATGCGGCATTTCTGCTGATGGGCAAATGCGGCAAGGCGTTATGTCCTTTCCTTGCCCTGGAGGGCAACCTCATGGGGTCCAGAAGGGGTAGTGGGCTACCCACTTAGGGACCCTACCTGCACCCCCTCAAAATTCTAGTGGGGTACTACCGGATTACTGCATAAACAGCAGACAAAGCCTAAGGGCACCTGATTAAGGATTAAAATAAATTCCGGTGGGATCCAGTTATAAATAAATGTTGTCTCTGTTTATTTGTGAACTTAAATTAGAGTAAAACTCACTTTATAAAATATTTATTATAACTACCGATTGTGAATCGAGATTTTGACCCGAAAAAAATAATTCTGAAAGGTGTGCTCTTCAAATTATCGAGAATTACCATTAAGTTTACCGTGAAAACTTTTGGTAACAAAAATGGTAAAGGATAAATCTCCATAATGGCTATATATAGACACCTTAACTAATTGTTAAAGTTTGCTGGTTAAAAGTACTTTTTCCAATAATTGGAGAAAAACTATAAATTAAAATTTTTTCTTTCAAAGAAAATATATTGATGTGATGTCGCGTTTCACAGTTTAAGAAACAAATTGAAATAAATAACCATCTTAACCGTCATCGCCCTCAAAGAAGAGATTATCCTATAACATGCATTAATTATCCTTTTATGATTTTCTAAAGTTTTTTAATTACTTACGTCTGCAATATGATTGAAAACATTCCGGCGGAGCGAAGAATTTTTTCTCCCTCGGATTTATCAGAGGGTCGTGCATCAGCTCCCTACTGAAACGTTAAGCAAGGGTGGATTTAAAAGCAAGAAATTAAGATGTTTTTTAGTAAAATATATATTTGCAGCAGGGAAGGAATGAGAAGTACCTAGTAGGTATACGAGGGTGGATTGATAAGTTTCCGGCCTGACCAAGAAAAACAAGGTTTTTAAAAATTTTTTTTTTTTATTTCTCAACATAATCTCCTCCAAGGCTGATACATTTCTCATAGCGGTGTTCCAGTCTATTAATGCCATCTCTATAGACTGATTCGTCAAGCTCCTCAAAATAACCATTTACAGCTTCGATTACT
>NW_020440827.1:2389-4410 GCF_000699045.2 Agrilus planipennis
TGCAACACATCGTACACTTCAGCATAAGAAATTGCAGATACTAACTTTCATTTACGTAATAGTGCTGACAGCACTCATAGTTTTTTATTATATATATAATATGATTCTATACTCGGTAAATGATTTATTATTTTAGCATTACGTGTTAGGTGGATTACAATGACATGAATCTTCAGATATGCGAGAAACAGACCTTACTGAATTCATATTGTGCATTACGAAAACATTTATATGGATGTTAACTACTTCGCTGTACTATAACAATGACGACGAATGTATTTGGAGAGAATAACATGCTTTACTAAATTTAATCCAGTTTATCGCAATATTTTACACTGTTTCTTGAGGAAAAAAATTTACGGGATATTTACCGAGACATCCCTTCTCCTCCACGTAAGATTAGATGATGTTGTTGAGCCTTATAAGTTTGTGTTAATTAAGGCTAATAAGTTGCGACAGAATAGAACTTTTTATTGTAAATTACTACTTATAGCAAAATATTCGTTTTTAGGGTTCCGCGCCCAAAAGGGTAAAACGGGACCCCATTCATTAGTCTCCGCTGTCCGTTCGTCTGTCACTAGGCTGTATGTCATGAACTGTAATACTTAGACAGTTGTAATTTTTACAGATGATGTATTTCTGTTGCCGCTATAACAACAATTACTAAAAACAGAACAAAATAAATATTGAAGGGGGCTCCCATACAACAAACGTAATTTTTTTGCTCGTTTTTACCCGATATCGATAACGGCAACAGGTGGACCCTTGAAAGATTCACAGAATATTGAGTTATATTATTTACTTTAAAAAAATTAATAAATTTAAATGAAATTATTATTTAACGGGGGCTCCCATACTACAAACGTGATTTTTATAGACAATGGTACGAAACCCTTCGAGTCCGACTCGCACTTGGCCGGTTTTTTATTACGCATGAGTAGGTAAAATATTGTTTTAATCAAACGTAATATATACACTTAATACCTAAGTATAGGTACATAAAATAAAATTTCGGAGAAAAGTTCAATCGAATTAAAGCGCGTTCGTCCTTTGATAGCCTTGATAGACCAGGAACTTTTCTGATTCGATTCCTCGATCTCCGGGGAATGATTCGGGGTAAGTAACCCCAAAAACGACGACGATCTTATGTGTGGTCAGTTAGTGAGAGTATTGTAACGTTGTAAGGAAGAAACGCATCTAATCGAAAAATAACCTGTCTCAGGAGGACAAGTAATCATCCTAAAAAGTGAACAAAGAAGGCAGAAATACTCCCTTTCTTCACTGTAATTGATATCGTTTCTTATATGTTTGTCTCCCATACGTTTTAAAAGTAAGATAAATAAGGATTTCGAATATCCAAGCGATAGGGTCCCGTATTTGTTTACAAATTACAAACTAATTGCTCAAAAATTAACACAAAATACACTAAATAGTTTTAATAAGGGTACTCATTAAAACCTATAGCTTGAACAAAGTTAATTCTTGCGGCAGCCCTAAATGTATGTTATAATCTAAAATTAAAAAACCACTGCCATCATAAAATTTTGCATATATTTGTAGTTACATCACACCATCATCATCATCATCATAATTAGGTAGTCATCGTATTTCCTTTGCACTAGATGATCCTATATCCTTAACTATTTAAGAACAGTAATGTAATCTAGGTCTACTTCTACTCCTCTTAACTCTAATATATCTCTGACTAAACCTTCACGCCTGAGATGGGGTCCTACCAACTTATTTCGCTTATTTCTTATTGACTTTCGTAGAGTCCTCCGTTCTCCTATTCTTTGTAATACCTCTTTATTTCTAACCTTCTCTATTCACTATGTTCTCATCATTCGCATGTAACACCACATTTCGAACGTTTGTAACCTTTCCATTTCCGCCACCCCCAGTGTTCATGTTTCGCACCCATACAGCGCCGCGCTCCAAACATACACTTTTAACAACCTTTTTTGAATTTCTAACGTAAGCGTTCGCGAGCACCATAGTTTATATCTCTACCGCTCCTTCTA
>NW_020440828.1:0-586 GCF_000699045.2 Agrilus planipennis
TATCCATTTCCAAGGAGTTTAGAATTTTTGTTAAAGAATTAGAAGGCATTCATGGAATGTCTCTTTATCCCCTTTTTAAGGTTCTAATTTCTTGAATGGCCAATGTGAAGTAATTTTCATTCATTTTATATAATACTAGCGACCCGCCCCCGCTTCGCACGTGTGCAATGTTGATACTAAATATGTATATTTTTGTTTTGTTTAGATTATTATCGAGAAGGGGAAATATTCAAAAGATACCTCCTGAACATACTAAATATACTACAGAATGTCTTTAAGTACAACATTCACAGTTTTCTTGTCATTAGATAATACTAAACGGCCCCCCCCGGCCGGTACCGCCGCAACCGCTACGTCCCTGCATTTTAAATCTGTAATATTTTCGAAAATATTCGTTTAAATTACATGCTGTAAAGGGCAATATTGATCTATATTCAATGTACAATGTATTTAAGGTACTTAATTGGATAAAAATTAATGCTGTATTGCTTACAATCGCTTCGTAAATAAGTCATTATTTCTCATAAAAAGTAAAGGATAAAAATGGTTATTGTGGGTTATCCCTAAGAGATAGACATATACCATC
>NW_020440828.1:729-4721 GCF_000699045.2 Agrilus planipennis
AGAAGGTGTCCTACCAACCTATCTCGCCTATTTTTTATTGACTTCCATAGAGTCCTCTGTTCTCCTATTCTTTCTAATACCTCTTCATTTCTAACCTTTTCTACCCATGTTATCCTCATCATTCGCCTGTAACACCACATTTCGAACGCTTTTAACCTTTTCTTTTCCGCCGCGCCCACTGTCCATGTTTCGCACTCGTACAACGTCGTGCTCCAAACATACACCTTTAACAACATTTTTCGAATTTCTAAATTAACTGTTCGAGAGCATAGAAGTGACTTCTTTTTATTGAATGCGACACGACCCTGCGCTATCCTCTGCTTTATTCCCTACTACTCCTTGCATCCTCACTTATCTGACTTCCTAGGTATCTAAAATCAGCCACTTTTTCTAATTTTTCGTCTCCTATCTTTATATTCGCTCTTTCCCTACTTTTTCTTCCCTTGCATATCAGTATTTTAGTTTTACTTGTCTACATAATATATTAAAAAAAGGAAGGAATTTTGTAAAATATACCTTCTTATAAGACTATTTAGTATCTTAGCTAAAGCTTTGGAAAACAAAAAGCTTAAATATATGATGTCAGCTCAATATAAAAGGTAGCGATTTTAACAACAGTTTTAATAGTTATGTTAAGCCTCATTAAAAGTGAGCTTGTACCTCTGTAAACTTTTTCACCTACCGCTCTTGTCATGTAACGTTACGCATGTCTTATATTTAGTTTTCAACGATGAACAAAGTAGTTATTTAATTAATTGTTATCGCAATGGGCGTCTAAAGAATATCTGTGGTATCGCAGTTGTAAGATGTTAATATTTAAATATACATACAATGTAGAAATCTTCCCGAAGTGAAATATTCTCAATTTTTACCCTAAGCTTAGTAGTCAGAGCATTGGCGCGTAAAGCCAAAGAGCCCGGGTTCGATTCCCGGCGAGGGTGTGACAACAGCAACAATTTTTCCTCGTTAATTTGAGGTAGTGTGTAGTGGGTAAAAATTGAGAATATTTCATGTTAATATTTACTTTATAAGTTGTTCCACAACCGTCGCTGTTTACATTTTTTATCGATGTTGCTGCTTGGTTATTATCGCAATTTCTCCTTACGTTGTCAATTCACATCTAGGGCTGGCTTAGGATTGCAACTTCGTCTGGTTTTCCTACATTTTTTTGTCTCTTAATTACGTTGCCTTACACGTCATGCGATTCCCTATTGCATGTAATTGTGGGAACACTCGGTATAGCGAAAAACATGTATTGTTGTGTATCAATTAAGCGTCTACATTTGTGCTGACTTAGTTAGGTCGCGACACACTGCGACTAACTAGGTCAACAGCAAATACACACACAAATGTAATGAGCTGAAATGTTCCTTACCATATAATCCATGTAAATAGATTTAGTATAAATACTCTGTAAATATCGAAATAAAATTAGTCTAACACCAGGCTCACTATTATTCTGATGCTNCAGTTTATTTAGAGTTAGATATACAGGGACAAAAAATTAGCTTGCTTATAGATTTGCGGATGTTATAGTAGTAGTATCAGCAACTGAAATGTTCCTTACCATATAATCCATGTAAATAGATTTAGTATAAATACTCTGTAAATATCGAAATAAAATTAGTCTAACACCAGGCTCACTATCATTCTGATGCTGATAAAGTGTCAACCCTTGGAATCATCAATGATGCAGATAATGTGTCCAACGATATTATAATCGGTTCTTCTCAGAACCACAACTTTGATAGTCACATCTCTCATCATATACGACTACTGAGAGTGGCTACAGTGGTGACCCCGACTACGAACAGTAGTGACCCCGACAACNATAAAAACCAAATAATGAACTGTTAATGATAGTTAATAGGTATCTCTCAAATTAACAGAGTAATGTTTAGTATTATATAACTGTTATTAAACTAACCCTTTACTTGCCTATTCATATTTGGAGAAAGTACCTAGGTTCGGTACAATTTGTTATTTTTAAGTACATAGGTAGGTACTCAATTAGTGTTAAAAGCTTCCTAGAACGTCATATATTTATATGCGTAAATAAGTAACTGTCATTTTGTCTAAGAGCTCTCATCATAAAGAATACAGTATACGTATGACAAATAATGCATTACATATTACGTAGGCTTATATATAAATACTGTTTTTTCAATAATCTTATCTATATATGTATAATTGAAGTACGTACCTGTACATAAAACATGCAAGTTTTACATGATGGTACCTCCATGATTTCACAAGTTTACAATATGTGATAGATGTTTTATGTTTATAGTTTTATAAAAATGTGTTGCAATATATTCTTATGTTTCATTTTTCTTTGAAATTATTCGTACATACATAGAAAAATTGATTCTAAAGCGTTAAGCTTAAAAATATTGACGTGGAAGTAATTGTGTATATGCTAGAGATGCACCGGATAGTGGATTTACCGGTTAGGAACCGGGCAACCGTAAACCCGCCTTTAGTTCTACCGGGTACCAGCGGCGGCCCATACATCACTGCAAAAGTGTCCATTTGGATTTTAATATAAAATGTTTGAAATTATTAATAAATACGTTGAATCTCTCATACAAATGCTCATCATTATTTTCACGCTTGTAGGGATGGATTTTCCAATAACCATTTTTTAGCGAGCATTTCAGTATTAGAAATTGAAAGGACAAAAAGTACTTGGCTAGACGCTTTTAGGTTTTATACCTACGTATATGTACTGTAGGAAACTTGATGGGCGGGAGCTAATTGACTGTTTTATACTTTGAGTATAATTTTTTATTAACTTGTTTTGTACATGTACATGAAAATTAATTTATTCTTTTTTTTTACAGAAATCCATGATTTGAAGACTTCAACTCAAAGGTAAGTTATTTTGTTTTTTATAGATATTTATTTCGTTTCCTTTTCTGATTACAAGAAAATAGTAGAAAACGATTTAAAAATGCTACTACGTATTTGTAAAGGAATCAGCCCCTTGGGTAAAGACGTCATACTAATAGAATTTAAAATTTTGGAACGCCTTTCAAGTAGATGTTTCTGGGAATGTGTCTTAAGCTCTTCTACAAGGTAGAATAATTTTGTTCAAAGATTTAATATTTGAAAGTACACCATTTGATTCAAATGTCTTTTTATTTATTATCTTTTTAAATTGCTTTTGAAATTGTTAATGTCCTTTTTGACGAAAATCTGGTGTTTTGATTGAAGTTTTGAAATGTTGATACTTCATTAATACTTTATCTGATGAAAGAAGAATTTTGATATTCCGATTGTCCACTAGAACATCGACGAGTTTTATTTTGCGATGGTATACACTTTGTCACTATGCCACTGTAGTTATGAGGTATTTTATAAAATTAAGTTTGCGCAAAAACTTTTCCCTTACCTCCAGTATAATGATAAGGACTGAATATGTCAATGATCTGTGATTTTGCCTATAGTAACTGTGTCGATCTGCAAGTGCATATTACAGGGTACCATGTTGAAATTCGCAAATATTAGATTTTATTAAACTTTGATATCTCTGTTAAATGCTTTTATGAAGAATTAAGGACATATATTCGTGGTAGTTGAGCCTATATTACTAAGAGATGACTCGTAGATACCACTTGTCATGAGTATGTGTTGTTGTGTGAACAATACAGTACATTTTTGATGTCGACATCAGTGGTTTGTTACATTTATTATCCTAATTTAATTCATAACACTATCCTACCTAACTGTTTGTTAGAAATTGTTTCGTAACATGTACGAATGCTATTGAACTTAGCCTTCCTTGGTGCAAGCAAGGTCGATTTTGCCATTAGGTGACATATGGAGTTCGTGATGCTTTCCTGGCACATATTAAATTAATATGCATCTATAAATGTATTTGAATGCCAAGGAGAATGCGAATTGAAGTACATCGAATAGGAACAACAATCTTTGTGAGTTATTTATTAAGTTTCTAGAATTCTCTCTCATGCCAGTTAGGGTAAAGAAGT
>NW_020440829.1:0-3816 GCF_000699045.2 Agrilus planipennis
GGGCGGGTCACTAGTCCCGAATAAAAAGCAAACCTCTTGGCAATGCTGATCTGTCTGCTTCCTTAAATATGTAGTCTCTCTAATGGGTTAGCTTGTACACCCCATCCACCTTTGAGTCCATGCTCGCCCTAGGCTTTGGTTTAGAATCCATGTAATGGGTCAGGCTACCGTCATATGCGATACTCCTCCTAATGAACCCATATGTGCACTTAGACGTTTGGGGCATGGGCGAAGTGGCCAAACACAGCAATCCTTAGCCTTTTCTAAACTTGTCGAAGTTCCTATATAATCCTCATCAATGGTGTTTATAGTGACCATTTCAAATAGTAATGCATTTTCAACCATAATAGTTTTCTTCTAATTTCTAATCATTTCGATTAGTATTTCATAAAAATACCCCTGTACATTTAAGTTACTCATTGCCAAATAGACGACATTGAATCGATTACCTATCTGACAATAACAATAATGAGTTTTTAATTAGAAAAGTTTAATTAGGTAATGAACTAGGTATTGGTGCACATGCTTTCTCATAATACGAAAATAGCCATACAATCTATTTAACCAAATATTCATACTTACCTATACCTGCAACGATTCCAAAGCAGCAACATGTCTACAAGAAAATCAAATGGAGTTCTGTGGAGTTGAATTTCCAGTAACTTACTAGGTAGCGCCAATGTTGAAATAATAGAAAAAAGATTCGGACTGAATTTTGCTGACTAGGGGTACGTTCTAATGAGTTGCTTCGCAACATTCGTTATCACCAAAAACAATTGGCGCAATAATATAAATTTTTTCAAAAAGAAACCATTTTTGGTTAGGCTGGGCTGGGCTACGTTACGGAAGGTTAGGTTATGCTATGAAAAATATCACATTGAATATTGAAGACGTATCACCTTTCCTTCATCATTATTTCTTTAAATCTGTCGTGATTTTTTGGGGGTTTTTGTATAAAATTTTAAACTGATTCTTTTTATGGAAAGAATTTCATCTACCTACATAGTTCAATTAAGCGAAAGTTTAATTTTCATACTATAAGGCATGAAATAATAATTTTACCAAAACCCCTTCAAGGATAAATCCTAAACACGCCCCTGGTATAAACATCTGTTACATTATAAGACCATTACAATATTATACCTACATTTTTTCAGAGGTAGGTAGGTATTGTATAAAGTGTTAACTTTCTAATCTAATTCGAATGCCAGCACTGAATGAAAAGGTCGCGTACGGCCTTTTACAGATTATTTCTGGTATTGTTTTATTTATTATTTATTTCCTATGACGATTGCATTGACATATTTGTCGATTTGTGTTAGTAGGTTGAATATGTGCATCATCGGAAAATTGCAAAAACTTATTATTTATGCAAAGAATATGCTGACAAATTAGTATACAAATTCACAGTATTCTACTTGGGATCCAGTTATTTGACCTTTTTTACACATTTCTATGAAAGTTTATCAATGAGTAATGACGACTAATAAAAGTCGATTTTGAGAATAAAACATGGTACGTACTTACTATGATCATCAGATCGAATTGAGCATAAAACTTTCTTAACTCAGTATTCTTACGTCCAAATGTTTCATTTGAAAGAGGAAAGTATTTTTATTAGAATTATGTCCAAAATTTGTAAATACGCGTATTATAAGCTATCATCCAGTCTAGGTTAAGTACCCTCTTTGTATAAAGGCTTATCTAAACGCCAAACCGGCACAGTGTATCAGGACTCTTGGAGGTCTTCCTTATGTCAGACGGATTGGTCCTAGGAAGTCATCAAACTTGCCTGAGAACTCCACAGATTCGGGCTTTAGGTTTGGTAATTGTACCCTAACCCAGCATGCGAGCTATTAACCAATTGTACCCTTGAATCCGATGCCGATTGATGAGGGAGGAGCCGAAACTACAGTCCTGTCCCTCCCGCTCTGCAAGTACCGGTATAGATGTTTCGGTGGCCATCAGCTACTGTGGAGCAACCCTTATTTCCTTTCTTACTAAGCCCGAGCAACTATGCTTTCATCTGAAAAAAAGGTGTTTCAAACCAATTCTGGTGGGTGAGTAGTTTGTCCGGGTTACATCGGAGGGTGCTGTGAGAATGGGCGGTTAGGGTGAGATTGGTGAGACAAACAAAATGAAGACAAAAGAGAAGTGAAAGATTACCTGTGGAATATTATTACTGCCCCAGAATTTGCTTAAGTGATCCAANTTGCCTACCAGTATTTTTGTTTTACTTTTATTTATTTTCACCCAGTACTGTTTTGTCAATACCGCTTCTACTTTATTTTTATTTAAAACTATCTTTAACTCCTCGTTGCTAGATGCTAATACTGATATATCATCTAGAAATCCAAGCATACTAATCTTTTGCCCCTGTATATCTATCCCTACAGTTGTACTGTCTTTAATGATGTTAATCGCGTCTTCGATGTATAGATTAAAAAGTAAAGGTGACAGTGTGCAAACCTGTCTGACTTCCTTTCTGTATTTAGTAATTTTAAAATAGAAAAATTAGCAAAACACAAATACAAAATGGAAAACAGAAAGAAAAGCATTATGCAAAATTCGTATTTTAAGTAAAACTCTTCCACATTTAATTCTAATCGTCTATTTCAATGGGTACTTCAACAACCAACTTTAACATAATCCTCTGTAATACAATGACGTGTGACCTTTTTCAGAATATGTTCCATAGCCACTCCTACCAACCTAATAATACGAATTAAATAGGAACAAAGGTAATTTTTTTAATAAGTAAAACCAAAACGATCTCGTAAATTTATTTACCGTTCCACATGTGAGCCTCCTCACTTGCTTAATTAGAAGCAAACTGTGACAAATTCAGGTCACGTATATGTAATGTCCGTTAAGTGTACTTAGCTGATGTATTCACAAATTTCATAGTCCACTGCTGACTAACAAACAGATATTTTATGCTAATGGTAATTAAATAAGTAACCGGTTTTGAACCGTGTGCGTATACCTACTGCATTCATCAAACGATAATTTACGCATATGCTTTTCATTTCGGATAACGAAACTTACGAAGGTTGTTTGATAACTGACTTTTATTCTGTTTTGAAGATTATTTATCTGCAGTTATGTGTAAAAACGTTTCTTATTCGATCTTTCTAATGCTGATTGTGTCATATCGCTTCATGACGGATTAGTCGCATGTATTCTTCAATTTCGTGACCAGATAAAACGTTTTTTTTTTTTGAGTGGAAGAATCATAAGGGGAACTAAAGAAAACTATGAAAGTGCTATGTGAACTCTGCTGCTTCAAAAATGGCTTGCTGTATTTCGATGTGATGTGCCTAAGGTAGTGAGACCACCTTATTAATAAGATGGCCGAGAAAATCTTGATAACATGTTGAAAGACCACCGAGTGTAGTGCTAAGATAGTAAACATACCTATATAACGTTCTTTTTTTAAAAAGATAGTATTTTCTCAAAAAATTGGTCAAAAACTAAAATTTTCTACTAATATATAGATGGGCGCGACGGAAAAGAAAAGGTTAGAAGCCTTCGAAATATGCTATTACCGCTGATACGGAAGGTTAGAAGTGAAGAGGTATTAGAAATAATAGAACACAGGACTCTATGGAAGTCAATAAAAAGTAAGAGAGATAGGTTGGTAGGACACTTATTCAGGCATGAAGGTCCAGTCAGAGACATATTAGAGGCAGAAACGGAAGTTAGGAGGGGTAAAGGTAGACCTAGATTAGATTACTGTTCGCAAATTGTTAAGGATGTGGGATATTCTAGTTTTAGGGAAATGCGAACATTAGTTCAGGATAGGAAGGAGTAGAG
>NW_020440830.1:0-3759 GCF_000699045.2 Agrilus planipennis
CATGATAATATAAAGCTGCCTATTAAAAAGTGACTGCAAATAGGAGATGCCAGCTATTAAAGATGCTAATTTTCATAAATAAAGTGGGAAAGAGTGAGCGCGCGACGCCCCTTGTCTGACGAGGATGGCGAGTGCCAGAGGTATGAGTTGTCGAAGCAGAAGGAGAAGGAAAGGATACGTTATTTTGCAGTATTCAACATTATAGAATAATAGGATGGGATGGTATTATTAAGTATTAAAATTATTAGAGACGGTATAGAACAGATTAATCAAAATAGTTGTACGAAATGATAATAATAATGCACGTCGTTTAAGAATTTAAAAAACTTTAAATATAGAATTTCTACTATACTACTAGAATTAATAAAAAAATTTATTGAATTAAAAGTATTCCTAGGCGTAATTTTTTTAATTTCGTTATAAGAACTGAGCTGAGTGTTCGTTGGTGGAGTCCCCATTGTAGAAGAAAAGGTGAATACGTATTTTTTGTAATTGAAATTACATGTAAGAACTACCTGACGTCTCATATTATACATTCGTATCAGATAACAAACAACTGCAATAAACACGATTCAGTGTTTTTGACAAATTAGAACGTGTTAAATGAGCTTTCATAGTCATGTAGAAAACTTTTCAAGAAAATTACTTTTTCTGTCACATTATGCGCATTTGTGTTAATTGTTCGTAATTTTTTCCATATCTGAATATGCTGTTACAGCTATAAAAAATTATATTAAAGACTCTTAAACGAAAAAAAGATTGACTTAATTGAAATATTTAAAGTGAAAATTTATTTTCAATTTTTTTCACATTAACAACTGATATTAACCACTATTAAATGTAAAGTATTAATATAATTACATTAGTTCGAGAGATCTAATAAGTACTGTTTGTCGTTGTTGCTGTTGTCAGCTGTCGTAGCTTATTAGTTGGTCAGATAGTACGAGATCCCACTGCGAAATTACTACATTCATCAAGTAGTTGATCAAACTCAATGTTTTACATATTTTTATGAGTAGGAGAATACATTTTTAACAGGGTGCCAATCCAAAAGTGCCCGCAAATACATTTAATTAAAATAATGATAATTAATTTTCGAAAAAAAATTTCATTCACTTATTTGGTAAATAAAATATCATCTAGTTCATAGAAACGTATGTGAAGACATTGAAAAGATATGGGTGCTGTTGCCCGCTCGGCCGCAACCTCTTCGCAGCCAGGTGTTAACAGGTATTACTTTGTTATCTTTTTAATATCAAATGAAAGGTAATCTTTTTCTGAGCATGATAATATAAAGCTGCCTATTAAAAAGTGACCGCAAATAGGAGATGCCAGCTATTAAGGATGCTAAGTTTCATAAATAAAGTGGGAAACAGTGAGCGCGCGACGCCCCTTGTCAGACGAGGATGGCGAGTGCCAGCTGTATGAGTTGTCGAAGCTATTGCGCATGCCTCGACAGATAGGGTTGTCAATAGAGCAGCTGAAACTTTCTTACTCTAACCACGTTGTTTTGAAGCTCGTAATACATAGCATTGTTTATTCTGTTGTGTTTTTTCGATAATTTTCTATATTATCACGTTAAAATAAGTTTTTAAGTAAAGTTTGAATCCGTTAATATGAAAGAGTGTTTTTTATATACAAAATCAAACAATTTACTTAGTTTTAAAGAAGCATCATTCCAAAAATGTTGGTCAATGTTAATGTTTCGTCGAAAAAAAAATATAAATATCATAATATAATTTTAACAGAGGATTCAACAGAAAATTATGGATATCATACAGAATGTCTGAAGAAAATTACAGTTTTGAAACAGAAAGATAAAGAAGAATTTGAAGGCTTCTGTAAAACTCTCATTGTAAGTAAATTTGCAAATGCTGCAAATGACGATCAGTCGATTACAGTTTCGAACGACAAACAGCAAAGTACAACAATTTAAACGAGCAACCTACAACTTCATCGGCTCCAGAAGATAATAATCGTCAGCCTTCTACTGAATTTTCATCTGAAACGGCAGTCCAGCATAATATTTCATCGAAAACTATAAAGCAAAAGTCGGTCTGTATTTTTTGTGATCATATTGAAAAAAAAGTAGGAAAAAGACGAACTTATGTATCTTTTCCACAATCGGAAACAACCATCGAAGCAATAAAAATAGTGGCCAACAAATTGAATGACACCAAAATACTTGAGAAGCTAGTGGGCCCGCAATCAATTGCATATCATTTTAATTGTTTATTAGTATTTCTGATGTCACAAAAACGACAAAATGAGGACCGTCCGCAGCTAAGTTATTGGCATAAAAACAGGAAATTACACCAATTAGCATTCAATGCCACTTCAGAAATTATTAGAGTGGAAATCATTGAAAAAAATCGACTAATGTACCTTACAGATCTGTTATCACAATATAAATCGTTGCTATTGGAATTCGGCGAAGGGGAAGTACGCATTGAAGATTTGCAAGATTACTGTGTTGAAAATTTAGAAAGCAAGATAATGAATGTTTTCAGTGATCGAATAACTGTACAGTTATCAATGGGGACACCGAAGAAGAAAATTGTTTATCAATATAACATGGATACCTCACAATTGGCCGGTAAAATAGCTATGTTGGAGTCAACCCAAAAAATCGTTACCGAGATGTTGCATATGAATTGCGTAATTGTATAACATCCCTTAAAAGTGAAAAATTGTCATTCGCAGAGAGTGTAACATCCCAGAAGTACTTTTTAACTTTATTTGCGATTTAATTCAAGGTCCAGANAAAGACAATTCTCGTGTCTGCCTCTTCATGGTAGCATGTATAATCAACTTCTTCGACTTTTTTAATTCAATTTTCCTGAGCTTGGTACGAGTAACACAGATGTTCAACAGTTAAAAATATTTTTTTGTTTTGTATTATTGTCAGCAAATTTTTGTTTTCCTAATAATCAGCCAAAAAGTACCTACCTGCTTATACCTGACAACCGAGTAGTTTGTCCAGGCCAAGAATAGGAAACCCAACGGCGGCACATTCTATACGTTTGATACTTTAAGTCAGGGTAAAAAATTTCTTATTATCTTGATGTTGCAACGTTTAATTAAAAATCATTTTTTTTAGGCAACCCATTATTAATATGATTTCTAATATACTAAATTTGTTATAAAATATGTTTCATTCTATTATCAGCTCGGTGAAGGTCGTTTTCGGTTCGGATCTTCTACTATGTGTAGTGGACATAACTAGGGGTATTTTTGACCATGATACAAACTACGAATGGCGAGATGTTTTTAATTAATCGAATATGTTAACACAATCCAAAAGCTCAACCTGTTTTTCTTTGATTTTGTTTGCTAAATGTTTATCTGTTAGAACAAGCTTAAAACAACCATTTAAGGTAATTTAGGTAATTTATAATACGAGGTTCTTATACTAGCTAACGGCAACCCGCTTTGTTTGGTGGTCGATTTGTAAACCTAAACGCGCGGACTGGAGAAAACTCAAATATTACGTTAGATTTCAGACATATGTTAAAGGACACTTGGTCGAAGTATGTGAAAATGCTCTAATTAGTGTTAGAGCCTAGCTCTACCACTCAAACATATGTAATAGTCCTCAACTATTACCGAACGATTTCGATTTTTCCGTTCCATTTCGCTCTAGAACATTCTGCTTCAGGATAGTTTTAGATACGAGGGTGGATTGATAAGTTTCCGGCCTAACCAAGAGATGACGCCACTAGGCCTACCTTGAGGTGACATTCTATAGTACCATCCTTG
>NW_020440831.1:0-1365 GCF_000699045.2 Agrilus planipennis
CATAAGAAAATACTGATGGAATGGTTTCATTTTTTCAAAAGAAAATTTTAATTTTATTTGTTTGATAGATATTTTGTATGGATATAGAGAAGGAGGTAAATGGAAATGTATTATTGTATAGCAACTGTCCAGAAATAATGTATGTCCCAAACAAAAATTGCAACACCTTTTTACCCCTACCCCCCTTTGGAGGTTGAATTTTTTAAAATGTCGAGATAGGACTTTCAGAAATTAAATGAGAGACCATTAAGACCAAGTTTTAAGTAAATCTGACCACAAATAATATATGTTCCATTTAAACATTGCAACTCCTATTCACCACTCATCCCCCCCTGACAGAGATTGAATTTTTTAATCAGTTTCAAGTTAATCGGACCAAAAACAAACATGCAATCTTTGCAAACAGCTTCCTAAAGAGTATACCATTTTTGATGTTAATGTTTTGACTGATAAATTTTTCGTTTTGCTGCCCGTTGCGCTTTGTTTTTTTTTTTTTTCACGGGAATGGGATAAAAAGTATCCTATGTCCGTCTCCTGGTCCTAAGCTAGCTAAGCAGCCATTCTTAAGTTATAAATAGTGTAACTAAAACGACTTTCTTTTATATATATAGATTTAAAAGTTCATAAAATAGTAGGTAGTTAGTCTTAAGAAAATTAATCAATTTGGAAAGTTAAAATAGAAAATTTCGCAGAATTGTATCTGATATGCAAACTTACGTGAGTTGACTGACTTCTAATTTTAGTACAGGCTAGACAATAAGGTAGATACACTTAAGTTTTTTACTCACCTCTAGGTAAAAATAGTTCTTCAAACTACCACAACTGCGTATACTAGAAAGGCATAATTCTGTGTGGGCAATTTCCTGG
The DNA here is from genome assembly GCF_000699045.2 of Agrilus planipennis. Classification (NCBI taxonomy): domain Eukaryota; kingdom Metazoa; phylum Arthropoda; class Insecta; order Coleoptera; family Buprestidae; genus Agrilus; species Agrilus planipennis. The sequence goes on from NW_020440831.1 coordinate 868, forward strand.
TCTTTTCTTATGAGACTTAGGGTTTTATCGGTGAGACAGAGGAGATATACTGGCGCGTCATCCAGCATAAAATAGTTCCCTCCCAATCCTCGGTTCAGGACTTTAACCTGCCATACGTGTTCTGGAACAAAGAGATAATATGTTTAACAAACATAGGAATATGTACATACAGAGGAGAAAATAAAAAATGTGAAAACTGGAATAGGTCTTATCACAATATAAAAGTTAGTAACCGATCTCAAACGAGGAGTGACCGGATTTTGCCCAAAAGAGTGCTTACAAAATTAAATATGTAGTCCATTTCAATTTGTTAGAATTGTGACCTTGAAGAAATCTGCGCGAAGATAGAAAGAATACACACTAGGCGTGAGCAAGACAGAAATAGTTGGAACAAGCTTGAACGAGCAGAGCTCTCGATGGGCGGTCTTAGAAGATCGGCTAGAACTGTACAGTACTAGACGAAAATGTTTAGCAATTTCTTAAAACAAAAATGTATAT
>NW_020440831.1:3975-4701 GCF_000699045.2 Agrilus planipennis
TTTTTTGCCAGCAAAGACCAAAAATTTTATGAGCGTGGAATTATGCTACTACCAGAAAGATGGCAAATGGTGTTGGACCAGAACGGTCAATATATAATTTAATAAAGTATTTGTTTATTATACGAAAACTGTCTTTCATTTCCACAAAAAAAAACGAAATGACTTTCTGAACAACCCTATATATTAATAATAATAAGTGAAATAAAAACAAATTGTACAATTAATAAATTGTAACAACAACGGTAATAATAAATAAAGTTTTAAAGAGCGATTCAACACCGAAATGTACATACACATAAAAATATTTGTGTGGCACTACTAGTGGAAAGATAAACTCAAGAAAACATGCAAGAGTTTTAAATAAATCTAGTAGTGGACACGCTATCATCAACTGAAAAGGTCACTGTCTCGTATCAAGCATTGCGTGACGCTGTCTATGTTTGGATACCTAATTCTTTAATAACACACATGTGTATGTATGTTTCACATACCAAGATGCAAGACGATCATGTTGTTTTTCTTATAAATGCAAATTACAAAGTTCATAAATTGTATACTGCACAAATTATTTTCTCAACCTTTTTAAATTATAATAAATATTATACTATCCTGTGTAGGAACTGCCAGAGTTGACAATCGGGTGAACCTTGGCCCAACATTGGGTTGTCCAACTTTGGCTAAACAGAGTTCATCCAAGGTTGGACGAAATTAAGCATACAACAATGG
>NW_020440832.1:0-3759 GCF_000699045.2 Agrilus planipennis
TCGAAAAAAAAAAGGCGGCTAGGTCACAGGAGGTCGTTGCAAATTGTAGACAATGGAAACCGACGTAGAAGGAAACGATTGGATTCGGTAGTTAGAAGTCTTGTGGCCTTCGTATCTTGAAGACTCGATGGATAATTTACACAATTATATTTAAAGGAAATGCGATCTTCCACGATCCCGAAAGTATTGGTTTAGTTGTATATAGAGCCTTTTATGCAAGGATTTACCCTCATACATAAGAAGTCTCTTTCTTTGGGAATATTTTCATTTAAGAAACATATTTGTTAAAATTTTAGATCCTCTTTTTCAAATGTTCCCACAAATAGAGATTTTAAACTCTCTCGAAAAGCTCTTATACATAAAGAGCAACACAAGATTTTTTTTTAATTCTCGACATTGGAACAAGATTATGATGACGGGTTTGGTCAAGTTCGTCCTTGTTAATGTTGGATTGGTGTCTCTGTTTTCCATTATTCGAATTTTGTTGTGTTGTTACCGTTTTATATTTGTAGTTTATTTTGAAGTGACTCCAATTTTGAAAGGAGCCACTGAAGTGCCAGCAAATATTCTCATTTATGTCTACAAAAAACTGGGTAGACACTCAAGGAGAGAATAGATCTTCACATGCAATGACATTTACCATTTGATTCCAACCATTGTTATCGACACAAAATGCTCATAAAAATGTGAACAAAATACCTTGTCACGTTAAATAAAAGTGTTGTGGTTAATTGGCTTACGTTTCTATTGTTTTAATTATCTTCATTTCCACCAATTCCTTCGTTTATTTTGTTGTACTAATCGTAAATATTATGCCAAGTTTCAAAGAATCACCAGGAAAAGAGCCTGGGACAGGTGCACGTATGTTTATGAGTGGTCTTTTAAGGTTTGTTTTTCCTTCAATACGTGGTGAAATTCACTTCATGGAAGTGCTTTTTGAAATGAGAGCAGATAATTCTTTAGGGCGTCTTACAATTTTTGACTTACTGTCTGAAATATTACTCACCTGCACCCTCTTAGCTCATTATTATTAACCCGTATAATAAGAGCCTCAAGTAAGGTCTTGGAGTACTAGCTGCAATAGCACAAGAAGCAATCCCATACACGTTTTGCTCGATCGTTAGTTCTATCTTATTGCATTATATATTTCTTAAATGCTCATGTCGGAAAGTATGGTACTGCCCATCTACTCATTCTCAAGCTTCTACTAATATTCGTATTGATGTGCCGTAATTTATCTATAGTTCCAGAACATTGACTGTTTGGTAAACATAGTGGGCAGTGCACTTCAGCTAAAACAAATATAAACAAGCACAACTTTGAGTTTTCCGAGAATGGTGCCCGGGGGCTAGGGGGTCATTATTAATGCGATAAGGTCTTTGCGAATTGTGTAACGTTGCCGTTCGTTCGGACGTTTCTGAAATTCCGTGAACTAATCCATAAATTCACCGAAACCAGCAAAGCGAAACCCTCTTGGTTACATTGCACCTTGCAGGCCGAGATAAGCCCATTTCGTGCAGACAGCGACGCGTGCTAGCGGGCCGTAATTATCGATGTTACGTGTGCATTCCTCCCTTCCGTCTTCCCTCCCCTCCCCACCCCACCCGCAAGCCCTCTCGTCGTTCTTCCCGTCTTCCCACCGTCGTCGTTGCTGCCGCCACCTCACCGACCACCCTACCAGCCCCTAACCATAACGCGTTTGCCCTCCAGCGAACCCCTTCATCGCAGACTCTCGCATTGTTCCGAAAACATTTGTCGTTAGGACACGTTCAATCAAAAAATGCTGTTAATTTTACTTTAAGTCAACTCCTTTTAACTTCCACCGATTGAACAAACGAAAAAGGGCAGCTTTTATAGAACTGCCTTCCTTAATTTTGCTTCCTCGGTCAATAATTTAAACTAGATCAAATGCAAGAACTCCAGCATTCATGCGAAGAAATATAAGTTTGGTTTCGAAAAATTATGGTTTGGAAGCTCAAATGCACCCATCATAACAAATGCTTCGTTTTAAACCAATCTGAGAATCCGTAAATCGAAAAATTTTGGTGCTTGAATAGCTTTCGGCGGTGACCTGCAGTGACCTCGAAGAAGGCACAGTTCTCTTTCCCCCGAAAGCGTCGCGGCGAGCCTAGCCGCCCCCGATGCGGCTGTCCTTAAGTTCGTAACTCGGTGGTGCACGGCGCGGCGCCGTCGACGGCGTTATCGACGTCAGAGGCCCATCAGGACGTTCACCCGCTCTTATGTGCCAGCCAGGCAGCCAGCCGAAGTTTCAGCCGACCCGATCGGGGACTGTCAATGACGTCTCTCCGATATCGCTGCATTTTCGGAGGAGGGGGTCTGGAGTTACGACAGACGCATTGTCAATAATTTTGTGACTACCGGTCAGAATACGCGGGCAGAAAAGACTCCTGTTGACCTAAACTCTTTTACTGAATCTTTGGGGATTTAGATTTGAAAAAACTTCATAACATGCCACGAGGCATATTGTCATGTAGGTGCTTTAGGGTGCCAGAAAAATCCCTCATATACAGATTTGAAACTACGATAGATGAAAGTAAATCAAAAATCCCTCTCGTGATGTGTTATGAAGGTAGCGTAATTGATGATGAAGGTGTAGACACTCGCAATTAATTTTGAAGAACATATGGATTTTATGGTGAATCCGTTGTTTGATTTGGAAATAATAGATCTTCGTTTCAATTTCAACAACATCCGTTTAAGTTTGTAAATTTATTCATAACGGAAGTAATACGTGTTATTAAGCGAAAACGGCGTAGTTTCTGTTACGAGACCAATTTCAAGTGCAAATTGGTTTTAATAGTGGATTAACTGGCTATAATTCACCCAACCAGTACGCCCTTTTTGCTACTGAAAATCCATAAAACGAAACGGGAGGAGAAACAACGGCAACCGCTCGCTGCCAGCAACAGCAACAACAACATAACAACAAGAACGGCAACAACAAGCAGTACATTGGCGAATAATAATAATCGGACGTACGCGGACGGTCATGCTTTGCCCGCAGTCCCATATCATTATTATTTATGGTTGGCGTTCGACTCTTGCGGTCTGATAGCAATCAGCAGATCTGTTTGGAGGTTGTCCGGTTGTTTTGTTGGGATAATTCGTGATCACGATAAACGGTAGTTGCCGATAACTCACGGGATAATGCAGCCGTCACACGACCCAACTGAAGAAAGGAGAAAGGATGCTCTTTTGTGTTCGGTACTCGTTATCTACATGCTTACTAGTTTGTTCGTTGGTGTATCTTACTAAAACTTCCATAGGTACAAACGCTTACGTGTGATATCGATGAGTTTGAATCTTAGCCTTAGAGTTCATAAGAAATATTGAAATCAGCCTGCTCGAAGAAGTGTTGGCTGCCTTTTATTTACTAGTGCATCACGCTTCTTTTTCTACAAGGTGATGCTACTTTTGTTGATCTATATGCAAAAGGTCATAATTCATCAGTAGATTTGTTAACTGTCAGAACAGAACCTTATTGACAATCATTCCATCTCATAGTATGGCCTGGGTCGCCGCTTGGCTGGAATACTACCCCTTTTCGTGCTCGATATATAGAACATCACTGAAGCTATTCTGAACGTAAAGAAAACTTCTTTTCTGTGAGTAATTCTTTGACTCCCAAATGTTAAGCGACGCCTATCATCATCATAAGGTCGTCAGTCCTAAGACTGGTTGGACACGTACCTCCACTCTTTCCTATCCTGAGCTAAACTTCGCATTTCCCTAAAACTA
>NW_020440833.1:0-3740 GCF_000699045.2 Agrilus planipennis
TGAAACTTTTAAATAACGCCTTTTTAAGTTACCATAATCAAAACAATTTATTTAAGGGTGGGGGGGGTTACGTGCATTTCCTATGAGCATCTACTACCTAGCTAGTCCGGCCCTGCCTTTTGCAACAAATACAAAAATCACTATTATTTTAATAAACTAAACATCACAACCATGTAAAACATGAACACTAGACAAAACAATAAACAGTAATTACATATTTTTACTTATAAATTATGAAACGCTCTCATAAAATCCATTCGATTCCCCTAACTCTTGAGTCCTCACGAGAGTAATTTACATCCGTTCCTACTTATAACACGGAATCCTCTTATCCTTTCTTCTAATATCCTAATTTTCTCATGAGAGCCATTCGTGCATAATTGTTCTTTAGAACACTTTCGAATAATTGCTACAGTGAATCATGTACGTATACAAATCTAATAAAGCGGATTGCCATTCCACGAACGCATTCCATCTTAACTAACCAACGACGTGATGAGTGTATTCAGTGATGTGCGTCCGTAATAAATAACAGACATCATCGTCATCCCCGTCCGTGTGGTCTACGTATATGTATATGTATGCGGATACAACAGTTCGGTTGCATATTATATTTCTTTTATTCCATGGCCGCCTTGCCGCTCTCGTTTCGAAACTGTCGATCGATTAATATTATATGCATGTATGTATACACGGCTAAATGAAGAATGTCGTCTTCATCGCCGTCATTCAATGGGGTGCAAACATTTTAATGCGTTCTTCGTGATTGCGTTATCTTTTGTTTTTTTTTACCCTCTGCGACGAGGACGAATAAAAATATTCGTTAACGAACTTGAATCCCTGGTGCGATCTATGTCTCTATCGCTTGATGTTGAACATTTTCATTAGTCATTTTCCAGTTAGGTTAGGTTACACGTGATATAGAAATAAATTTCAGAGTTTTATGGGCACAATTTGTAATTATAGAACTCATTTGTATTATTTAGAGTTTAAAAATAAACTTTCCAAATTCAGTATTAAAATCACAATCCAATTTCCAAGTCGACAATGAGGACGAATAACTAATTTGGTAAAAAAGTTAACGAATTAATAATTATATATGTATGAATTTAACTTCCTAATGATCTTATTATCATTCTTTAGAGTTTCAAAGAAAATGTTGTTTAATTAAAAATCACTAAGGTTAAAATTGATCAGTTAGTATTGAGGAATCCGTAAACAATGATTGACGTTTCCTTAAGCTTCTATGCTACAAAATGTTTTCTGTTTTTTAGACAATGAATACGAACTTCTCGGTAATTGAGATTTATTTGAGGTTATGTTAGATTTAACGGCATATGTATAGCGATGAAATTTCGTACTTATGTCTTTTTCAAATGATTTAGAGTTGTTTAGCTGTATAAATATGTATACATATATAGGCACAGCAAGTACTTTGGAATTGGAGGGAAAAGGGAAGGAAGGGCATAGAGAGTTTCAAATAGCGGGCATTCCAGGTTTTCCAATTTCTGCGTCCTCTTATCTCGTTTCTTTCGTTTTGCTGGGATACTTAATGCGAAGGATCGCGGAGCATCCCCTATTATTCTCGGGGAAAAGGAGGAGAAACGGGAGCACACCAGCACCACCCCAGTCACCGACCGGCGATATTTCAACGGCAATTTACGAGCCAAGATACGACAGGGAAATTGCAAGAATGGCGGGGTGATCTATCTTTGTTGAGAAAAATGGGGGGCGAAAAATAAGATAAAACCCTCGAATTTGTCTCGGTGGCGAACGAAAATAGCTAGTGCCGTTCGCGTCCGATGGCCCTCGATGTAGCGTCGCGACGAACGAGACGCTTAAAAATACATCCATTCGTTTACTGAACAACCGCTCTGTTTAATTTAGTACCGAATAATAGAGTGGCAGTTGCTCCAGAACGTGCATTGTACTGGAAAGGAACTCCAAGATGCATTCGCCATCCATCCACTTCAGTTTTTCAGACATGTGTTGCAGTAGCAATTGAATTGTTGGTTTTTCTAGCTAGGTACTCTCCTTAATTGAATAGTATTTATAAAAACCACGTTACCAACTTATTCCAGAACAAAAGCAAAAAGTTCTTGGTAGTCAAAAATCTGTCGAAACTGTTACATATGGATAGCGATTTCAAACTATTTGGTTCTCATCAGCACATGCCTTACACTTGCTGACAATAAACAGCGTTTAATGGATAAGTAGAGACATCATACTGAACTAACTAACTAGTAGAAAGTATTTAGGTTGTAGTACATATGTGTAATAATATCATTTGGATACTTTATTAGAGACCTGACATTATATTTGTAATGCATTTTATCTTCAATGACCGTTTATTGAGCCGATAAACTAGCTATCAGACTTAAACCTTCATATTTCCTTAAACTTGTACTGGTTTGCAAAAGAAGTGTAAACTGAAATAGCCCTTGCAAAAGCAGCTTGCTAATTCCTATTTTAAAAAGATTATAAAAAAGATAAAGGACTGAAAAACGCGTCTCTACGTGGCGGAAAAAGTGTCGTAGCCAGATAGGGCCTGTTTTTACGTAATTTTGTTATCCACGTCCCTCCTCCTTCATTCCAACATCCATCTTCTCTGCGCCCTCAACCCCCATTCGCAAACACTTAGCGAAGATATAAGTTACGCTCGGTTGTAATGGGCCCACTATCGATTTTACATTAAGCGTTTCTTTGTACGTTACACTTTGTACAATTTAAAGTTGGTTACGCAACCGGCCCAAGAGTTATGACCTTTGAAAAAATTCAGGAGAGAGAAAATTCGAAAGATGCCAAGCGGCGATGGAACTGATAATGCGAATTAAATTTATGTCGCACCACCCGAAGCAGGACGAAGTAAAGAAAAGGGGACGGACCAGAGGAAAACACTTTTTTTTCGAACTGAAAAAAAAAATAGGATTTCTGACGCGCCGCTTTCCGATGAAGCTTCGACCATGTCGATTTATTACGCATAAAATGGGAAAAAGTTCGGCTGTTCGAAAACGTTGCTTTTGCGGCAGTTTCGTCAGTCCAATGGAGTAGAAAATAACTTTTTGGCCCCTGATCGTGTTTAGCGACAGTTGGACTGACTTACGATCAAATAAATAAACAGATATCAATCGGAAAGTTTTGGGATGGAACAAAACAACAATTCGTTAAAATTGCAATTTACTTTGGATTGGAATACAACACCCCTACTGAGTTTCATAAGGATAGATATTTGCCCATTATAGAAATTAAGTAGATACACAACTCTTGAGAGCGAAATTAAAGACACTCATGATATTCACAATATTGATAATTCCCTATAAAATAATCTATGTGCTTGATGGCTCTTCCGGTGTACTGCTGTACCACACCACCGGCTCGAAGGACCATTTAATTATGTAAGGAAAAGCACGTGTTTGATGACTCTTCCGGTGTACTGCTGTACCACATTAAAATGAATCAACTTCTCTAATTGGTTTAAAGACTTTAATTCACTTAAAAATACGGATATATACAAATAAATACAAAACTTAAACTACCGTGGAAACTTATGATGAATTAAAAAGCTAACTAAATAAAAAGAGATAAGATTGACAGAATAATTAGAATGTTTCAGACAGCGACTTTTGTAAAATGAATAATGAATGATGTTAATGTTGTGAGAAGCTTGTAATGACTCTCTTTGGTTACTTAAAAACTTTTGGGTGTTTCATTCCCACCAGCCAGTAATGCTGGTGGGCCGG
>NW_020440834.1:0-2818 GCF_000699045.2 Agrilus planipennis
GGTCATCAGTCCTAAGACTGGTTGGACACGTACCTCCACTCTTTCCTATCCTGAGCTAAACTTCGCATTTCCCTAAAACTAGAACAGCCCACATCCTCTCTGTCTCTGACTAGACCTTCATGCCTGAGAAGGTGTCCTACCAATCTATCTCGCCTACTTTTTATTGACTTCCATAGAGTCCTCTGTTCTCCTATTCTTTCCAATACCTCCTGATTTCTAACCTTTTCTACCCACGATATCCTCATCATCCGCCTATAACACCACGTTTCGAACGCTTCTAACCTTTTCTTCTCCGCTGCTCCCACTGTCCATGTTTCGCACCCGTACAACGCCGTGCTCCAAACATACACCTATAAGTTGTAAAATATTAAACCAGTAAAGGTAATTGTGAGACCAAGAATGAACGAATGTAAAGTCAATTGAAATAAGTATGATTAATAGCAAGAACAATAACAAATAAGTAAGACTAACCTGCAACACCAGTGACTTATGAGATAAGACTATGTTAAAGACCATGTAAAACCAAACTGTGCAAGAATAAGACTGAAAGTAATAGCAAAACTAAGACTGAGGACAACTTTATAATTTTTAGTATAATATTAGTCTTTTTTCAAAGTTAAGCGGAAGCTAAAACTTTGTACTTTATAATAAATAGACGCCGATTAAATTTAGTTTGAAATAATTTCCTCTGTAGTTTCCTCTAACCTTTTGGTTTTATTTATCGTTGACTATAGTCCTATTTTACAGCAACATATCTCAAACAGTAACATCCTAAAAATAATTTCAGTTGATTAAGTAACACCTGTATAATAATAGCTAAAATCATTAATTGCTTTGTTTACTGTTTTGTTTTTTACAAAATGACAATTTAATTACACCTTCCGATTTTTGTTAGTTGAGACTATAAAAGTATGCGATCATTTAAAGATCAAAGGCTTAAGTTGTTACATAAACGCGATTAAATTCTTTATTCTAGTTAAAATTCACGAAATTAATTGAAAGCTTCAATTTTTTACTGAAACCCAAAGTATTTGTTATTATTTCTTCAATAATAATCTTTTGTTTTAACATTTGCTCAAAAAGGATGTGTCGCCATCAAAAGAGCGGAAGTCAAAACTAGACATTCTTTCAAGATATGGCTGATTTTACTCAAAGGCTTAGTAAGTAGGTAAATACTTTTAAAAATTATATGCAATTTCTTGCTGAAGTTATTGGCGCTGTTAGAATAAAATTTTAACACTGGTAACATAAATGGCCTCGGAACCGGAAGTTACACCCGTGTATAACTAAGAAGGGGAACTCCTGGCTTTTTTGGTTATTTCGATTTTAGAAAAACCTACATGGCATTTCTGTTCTACTTTTAATCCTTAAGTTCAAAGCTCAGTCTGCATTTAAAGCCATTTCCATTTTCAAGTGTACATGCAGAAAGCTTCTCTTAATTCGATCTAATTTAAAAGTAAAAGAGCGAGCAGCCGAAATTATAATATGTAGGTAATTTGAATGAAAATTTCTCCCATAAATTATTTGTAACTGACTCGCAATTATTCTCAGAATTGCTTAGAACAAAGGAAGGCTAGGCTACGAAAGGTATGCCCATCTTAATTAGTAAGTTACTAAGCCTCGTGAATATAAATTCTGAATGAGCGAAGTGCGAACCGTCGGTGTAATACGAACTGTCAGTTTGCATCAAAAGGCTCTTGGATTCGTGATATTTTATTTTTATAATGTTAAGAGCCTTAAGAACAGTACTTTCATTAGATTTTTGTGCACAAATTACCTCAAATTAATCAGAAAAAATTATAGCTGTTGTCACACCCTCGCCGGGAATCGAACCCGGGACCTTTGGCTTTACGCACCAACGTTCTGACCACTAAGCTACGAAAGGCGATACCAGAAACTATGACAAAACTTACCTATGAGGTCACAAATTCGTTTAACTAATGTATATATGTATTAATATCCTACGAAATAAATTAATTAAGAAACTTTTAATATTTAACATTAATGTGAAAATTCATTTAATTTTTACTCACCACAAGTTATTTTAAACTAATATTTTTAACTTATTGTTATCCAAAGATTGGAAATAGATGATGGATAAATGAAATGAATGTCTTTATAAAATAGAAACACATGTCCATTAAATTGAATTACCGTATAGGTATATTGTTAATAAATAATTAGTTTACGTTTTTCAATTAGCCTCGGCCACCACCGTGGTAACATCGTTCCCAATTAATCATGATTATAACGGATTCCAGAGTAAACAAAAGAATGTAATGGATCGAAAATAAAGCTAAATTGGTGACAGTTCTAGGTCATTTACAGATATACGTTACATTACGTTCGATCAATAAATGGAATGGCTGGAGAGTTTCTTAACTTTTTATATCAGTAGACTGGTTTCAAAAAGGGATACAAAACAAGAGGTCAAAAAGTCATATGTGTACCATTAGGAATTTTACCTAAAAAAATTTTTTTTTGTTTTATATTATTCTCGAGAAGGGGAAATCTCAAGAAGGGAGGTAGTATCGGATTTTTACAGAATAAAGCCCCTTCTCGAGTGGGGAGATCAACTCGAGAGTTGTACATGGAAAGGTTGGGAGTGGTAATAGGATTGAATTGGGAAAAGGGTTGAATGTAGGGATGAGACGGGGGTGTTTGAGGGAGAAAACGTAGAAAATAATATAAAAAGAAAAATTATATGAATATGTACAATGTTCTTGTTGTATTTAATGGTAAAGGTCATTAATTCCTTATTTATATAGGGTTGTTCGGAAAGTCATTTCGTTTTTTCCCGACAGAGGATTTAATTGTA
>NW_020440834.1:3584-4403 GCF_000699045.2 Agrilus planipennis
GCCGGATCGAAATTTAGCGAACCAGTTCTGGCACTGGCGTACTGTCAACACACCTTCTCCATACACATCAGTCAATTTCTTTCTGGCTTGAACAGCATTTTTACCCTTTCTGTAGTAAAACAGTAAGATATGTCGAAAATGCTGCTTATCGCTCTCCATATTTAAAAGGGCACCAACCAAAAACTACTGCGTACAATTAATTGGAATTTTTCACACACAAGCCTTGCTATATGAGCTCTCAAAGCATATAAAAATTATACGGCTTAAATGTGAAGTTGGGTGCAAAAGAATACAATTAAATCCTCTGTCGGGAAAAAACGAAATGACTTTCCGAACAACCCAATAAAAAGATTATTTTTTTAAGGTGTGTGAAAAGCGAGCCGCACCGACTGAAGGTGAGCTTTACATGAGTTTTTGACACAAACAAACTTATTATTGAGGGTACGTGGGTGGTCTTGTGAAATGTGTGGATTTACAAACGTACAAGTTATTGACAAATAGATCAGACATGACAATCACAGAATTTATCGAAAGAACTTTTGGCTAGTAAAGTTATATAAAAAAAGGTACTTTTTATTCCATGTGATTCACCACCTTCATAGCCATTAATCAAATAACAAATTAAACAGTGGAAATGTTTTACGATCATGTTTAAAAAAATGATTGCTGTCTACTAATTATTTATTCAGTGCTATGACTCTCCTGAGCGCGAAATGACTTAAAAAACGACTATCGTATATTTCACATGATTTATTATAGACGTTTTCACTATGAAACCCGATATATTTAACCCGAGTTTAAAAAGTATCCAATATGTCT
>NW_020440835.1:0-2333 GCF_000699045.2 Agrilus planipennis
TTATTGCGCTGATATTTAGATAGACAGTTAATTTTTTTTTATTATCAACTTGAATTAAAAATAAAAATAGAAACATGCGCTGCATGAACGTAATAATAATTACTGTTTAATGAGTACATTCGTGAAGAGGGTTTATAAGTACCTTTCGTACGAGTCACTTAAAATGTCAGTTAAAATGAAGATGTTAAGCTGTCGGATAATCAATAATGTCACTTATTGTAACAAAATCCTAATTTAAAAGTATATGTTACTAAAAATCAAGCTTTTTACTCCTCTAAAAGCGTTTTACTTTAATTTATGGAGCAGAAAGTAATAAAAACCCACATTAAATCCAAGATTTAGTAAACTCAAACACAGCTGGTGAGCATTTGACGATAAAATGGCATCAAATGGACGATTCGTTGATAAAGCAAAAATTACAGACGGGATAATTATAAAACTTCTCTTAAAAAAGTGTAGCTCAAAGATAACAAACGTATCTTTTAATTTAAAAAAATATTGTAAGTTTGGATGCATTTTATTTTTTTTTTTAACGTATTGAAATAATCTAAAAGCTATTTATTTTGAAGTTACGGATAGGTCATTCTTTTGGTGCAGTGAGAGTAAAATTTTAGCATGCAACGGAAGTAGTTTACAGCTTGCGGAGGAAGTTGCGTCATGCGGTGGAATTCGCGCTTTGAATCATTTTCAAATGTAACATGTTGCTCTTCTCGGTTTTAGTTGCCTTGCCATAGTGCCTGAAACTTCCGGAAAGGCTAGGCGACTTTGTACATTGTGAAACAACCACGGCTAGTAATGGTCTTTTTCAAAACATAATACAAAGATCACTCCTAGACGTGGTCATTTTATACTACTCTTCAGACGACCACGACTAACAGTGATCGATTTTGAACGATCACGGTTGGGAAAAATGGCGACAGAGAAAAGTGTAATTTCTATATTTGGTGAACGTTTCGCCTTACTTGCAGCGGCGTTTCTGACACCCGGGGCGAAGCCTAAATTTGACGCCCTTCCTATTCAGGTATTGCGTAAACACCGAAGGAGGATGGTTTATTTTTCATGATATGGGGCCGGGGGGTGATTACGTTAGTAATATTTACTTATTTATTTTCTAATTTTTCTGTAAAATTTAGTAGATTCTGATTTGAAGAAATATGACAACCCTACTTGTCTATGTCCGAAAGCAATAAGAATGTTCGGGGATTCCCCAAAGTAATTGTTAATGCTCCCTCGCTCTCACGCGGAGTTTTATGGTTAAGTTAAAAAGATTTTGAGAAAATATGCAGGTATCAATGTTTACGTAAGCATAAAGGGAAAAACCTTTGCTTACTTTTGTTGACAAGAGGGTTAAAAATTACTAAAATTCAGTTTAGGTGATAGCTGAATGGCCTCTAAATGTCAAGTCGTTTGTGTGTTAAAGAAATTTTGTGCTTTTTCCATATGATACAGGATTTGTAAATTACAACAAAATAATTAATTTCAATTGAAAATGTATTAACTTAAGAGTAACAAAAGTAAAATTAAGCATGTGCATTTACAAAGTTCTCACATAATTTACTTCATTTACAAACATAATTCAGAATTTCCGATCGTTAGCATTTTATTGTCGCTAAGAGCATAAGTATTCTTTTCATACTTTTGCAATGTTTTAAAGTTTCAATCTCTGCATCATTAACTGATAACATTTATGGGATATTTTATTATGGAGTGTTAAGGTACGTACAGTCCGTTCAATAGTTTTATCCCACGATAGTAGCTATTTTATTGTACATAACACAGGAATCTCGAGACTGTACTTTTAAAAAAGTGACAAATTTTAACGTGTTTTGTGTCTTGTTTATAATACATAGGCGAAATTTATAGTCCACCAGACGATTCGGGTTTTTCTTTTTGGTATATTTTTCTACTACCGTTATGGTTACGATTTGACCATTCGACTTTCAGCTTTTGCTACATTGGCTATGAAAAAAATGCCTGTTTTACATTTAGATACAGGACAGATACTTTTTACAGATTTTTAACAACACAAAAGTCGTGGAATTTGGAAGAACCAAGACGGTAATATCTTGCTATACTTCATTTACTTTCTCTAGCGACGTGCCCCTTCCAATGTCGTGGATGCGCGCTGGCAAAATCGTAGGTAGGGAGAAAAAAGCTCATTATACTCTCGACTCTTCTTCATTAAACATACTTTTTCATACAGTACCTGTCAAAAGTTTTGTTCAATCTTGAATAGTAGTGCGAGTCGAAAACAAGCGTTAAAGCCTTTAATATGTCTTCAAATATAAATAAACATCTCGTTGATATTTTCAGTAGTAAATGGTACCAATAAC
>NW_020440835.1:2546-3920 GCF_000699045.2 Agrilus planipennis
TAGTCTGAAATATCTGCTTTTCAGACCTCGATACGTAATGTACTATACTTCATTTACTTTCTCTAGCGATGTGCCCCTTCCAATGTCGTGGATGCGCGCTGGCAAAATCGTAGGTAGGGAGAAAAAAGCTCATTATACTCTCGACTTTTGTTCATTAAACATACTTTTTCATACAGTACCTACCAATAGTTTTGTTTAATCATGATGTTACTGCGAGTCGAAAACAAGCGTTAAAGCCTTTAATATGTCTTCAAATATAAATAAACATCTCGTTGATATTTTCAACGCAATTTTAGTGGATAAAATGGTTAATTTTTCTGTGCAATACTGTACAGATTTTCTGGCCTAGTGCTGTTCTTTTCTACTTTGCGCCGGTCAAACAAAAGGTCACATCGCTAGAGAAATTAAACGAAGTATACATGGTAGGAATCGTTAAAAACTGATACAAATTCCAAAAAAAAATGATATCTAATGCTATTTATATAACAACATTTTTGACCCCCTTTTGCCCCTTCCCCCACGCTACGCCACTGCTTACCAGTAGAAGTTTAAGTACACACTTGTTTTTTCTTTTATTTAAGGCGAAATGCTCTTCGAATCAAGTATTAGTTCGTAACAAGTAAAAACAGATGAAAAAGTAATAGATTATAAATATTAATTTATAGTAGCTAGAATAGTAACAATTAGATAAATTATTGCGCTGATATTTAGATAGACAGTTAATTTTTTTTTATTATCAACTTGAATTAAAAATAAAAATAGAAACATGCGCTGCATGAACGTAATAATAATTACTGTTTAATGAGTACATTCGTGAAGAGGGTTTATAAGTACCTTTCGTACGAGTCACTTAAAATGTCAGTTAAAATGAAGATGTTAAGCTGTCGGATAATCAATAATGTCACTAGCGATACCACACTTTGGTTGGGCTAATTGCACGTTATTGGTATTAACTAATTGCAAATGATTGTGTAGGTGTCTACATAATGATAATTTTATTTCTTTCTGAACCATATGTATTTTGGCAATAAATACACAGCACCTGTTACAGTTCATTAAATTTTAATATTATAAAGACAATTACCGAACAGTTTCGTAAACTGAAAGCATAATCGACAATTTCCTGATTTTTCTATCGTTGCTATATATGCCCACACACAGAAAAACGTTTTACATCCACGTCGTCATTAATCTAATTACATACAATTAGTACATTGGACGGGGTAATGAACACATTGTTCTCTAGTTTTTGATTGATCATTTTCCATGGGTTTTTAGGATTGTACCAACTTTTAATTTGAGTTCATTCGTGTAATGCCTTTGCATTTTAATTAGTTTATCAACAATTATTAAGGACGTTTTTGTTAAGCTCCA
>NW_020440836.1:0-1649 GCF_000699045.2 Agrilus planipennis
AGAAAAGGAGATTTTGGGAAGTAGCCTATTTCATTTCTGCCCCTAAATCACACCACTTCATTTCTTTTTTATTTTGGAACATCCACCGCCATCTGTTGGTTAAAAATAGAAGTGCTATTTTCTAAAAAGCTCACAGTATGTGACTCGATTAGTTTTAATTTATAGCGGCACTGTAACGTATATTGTTTTGTTTTGGCGCACGCTGATGTAATATTTGGTTGGTAAACATTAAACGCTTTAACTTATAGCAGTAATATTTTTAAAATTTTTGGCAACCTATATATGGTGTAACAGAATTAAGTGCCGAACTTGCGGGAGGTGAAGCAGCACTATAAAACGTGGAACTTAACTAAATTACGTAGTGCTACATGTAATTTACTTATTTAATTTATTTAACCTAAATGTTTTGTGCAGTAATAAATTATTTATATTTACCTTAAACTTTGGATAATCGGCAATGTTTACATTCTGCGTTCATGTAGCTGCAGAGTTTTTATCGCACTACGTTATTTGGTAGACATGTGCGTTGCTAAGTCACCCATAGAACCGGTATCGGATTCTAAATTATTGTGATTTTCTTAAAAAATGTTTTGCATTTAACCACGCCGCTGGACTCGAAGTGCAATTGTTGATTGATAGTTTACACCAACCAAAGCCAGGTAGGTACTTATTTCTGTTGCACCCTGTATTGACTTTATAGAACACCAAACAAGAATCTTTAGTTGAAATTGAAAATAGATTTAATAGTAATTGAGTGTACGAATTAATTGACAGCTGGAGTAGGGTAGGAGCAGAGATTAACTTGCAGAATACTAAGAAAATGGGCGGGGACAGGTGTGGAGGAGAAGAATCGAATAAAAATAAATAAACCGTTATTGTTTAGACGCCCCGTCTTCGGGTGTTCTCTCTATTTTATGGGAAGGAGCGTACATATTCCTGTAAACAAAAGGAAGGGGGCAGTTACGAGAGAGAGAGTTTTATGAGAAGAGTCCATATTTCTATAAACAAAACGAAGGAAATGGTTTCCACATTACCCAGCTTATTCGTATTGACTTTTCCTACCGTAACTTTATGGTCCTAAGTAATCAAATAAATGTTTCTTCGGTTAACGTCATTGAGGGAAACAAGACCTGACCTTACATAATCGAACTCCCGCTTCCCCTATGCATACACAAACGAGAAAATTTGTTAGTATTCTACCTACCCTATTTATAAAAACTTTTGGGTGTTTCATTGGCACCAGCCACTAATGCTGGTGGGCGGGCAGTCCTTCCGGGCTATGCCGGAAAATAGGGCGGAATGCCCTCTTCAGCCTCCTTTCAGGAATCGTGGGAATAGGTGGGTGGTGGTTCGGGTGAGAAAGATGAGACGGACGAAATGAAGACAGAAGACAATGAAAGATTATATGTGGAATATTACTTCCCCAGCATTTGCATCTAAGGAAACCACAGAAAAAGTAGACCAAGGCGTCCTCCCTCTAGGCAAAAAAAAAACTTTTAGGTGTTTCATTCCCACCAGCCAGTAATGCTGGTGGGCGGGCAGTCCCTCCGGACTATGCCGGAAGGTAGGGCGGAAGGCCCTCTTCAGCCTGCTTTCAGGAATCGTGGGAATGGGTGGGTGGTGGTTCGGGTGAGAAAGATGAGACGGAC
>NW_020440836.1:3017-3941 GCF_000699045.2 Agrilus planipennis
TCTAAACTCTATTGTTCTTTCAATCACTTTTACCTGGAAATCCAACTTCAACCATACCTGCATGCACTCCCATACTAATATCTGGTTTTACCCTTAATTGCTTTCTCTTGAATTCTGTACTGTCTAATTCTATGTATTCCTATAAACTAGTGTCTTCACCCTCTCTCTCACTACTTTTCCTTCTAGAACCTTCTATCAAAATTACTAACAACCCTATCCTATAAATACCCTCCAAAAATTCTTATCGAGACAGTCTGTCGCCTACCGCTACCACCATTCGTAAGTGCTTCTATTATTCTATTATTATTCTCTACATTGTTTTCATTTTTGTTGTTATCTTTGTTATTATTACTGTTCTGTTACCTTGTTCTCGTTTGTTTGTTTCACTCTTTGTGCCTTTTGTTACTTATGTTTCGTTGTTATTGTTATAAACTGTTATCTGTTATTATTAGTGTTTTTTTGGTATTTAAATAATACCGATCAAAAGACACTAAATTAGAATAAATTAAATTGGATTAGGGAGTCAGGATACGCTAACTTCTTTTCCACATTTTCGATTTTTACTTTCAGCCATTTTCTTTTGAGACACTTTCTTAATTTCCTGTAAGGTCATCTCTACCCTTCACGAACCCTTTGGTCTCCTCCGACAGACCATAATTAAATTATCTAAAATTTTAATATTCTTATTTTAAATATTTTGAGTAAAATGCATTTTCTGGGACTTTTCGGATGCTCGCCAATTTAAAATAAGAAAATGAGCCTTGCGTTCCATGGATTTCATGTCTAGCGATTCGCTGTTTGTAAAGATTTGTTTTATCTTAATATTAAATTCTTTTCTTTGTATTCGTCCCCTTTTGCCGTGCCCCGTTGCTTCGAATGTGAAGACTGCTTTGAGACTATTGTTATCGAGCCGTCTTCCCAATG
>NW_020440837.1:0-3857 GCF_000699045.2 Agrilus planipennis
AAGTTGGGTGCAAAAGAATACAATTAAATCCTCTGTCGGGAAAAAACGAAATGACTTTCCGAACAACCCTTGTCGACTAAAGACCTTATAATAATGATGAGTGGATGATCTTCGACTGACACTAATCGTAAATGCAATGTTTCTACAGTAAAACGTAGATTTTATAATTGTAGTACCTCTCCGAAGTCCTAATATTCATTTTTAAGCAAATTACAAACTCTATTACCGATACCTAACATAATTTGATTTGAACAGAATGTAATTACTATATTAATTATTAATTGAGGAGCATAATTCAGGTAACGCTAAAAATAAACGAGGGTAGCTAAATATCGATTTCTGCTCCAAAATTAATGAACAGGTCAAATATTAAATGTCAAGTTTATTTATACATTCAAAAATCATTAATGAGAAAACGAATTATGATTCTTTTGTCGTAGTGTACAAATGAAACGTAGGATGCTTCTCAGTGCAAAGGCGATTTGCTATTGGTGAGATATTTTATCAACTGGCGATTCCGTCTGAAAGCAAAATATCAAATAACTGTTCCGAAAATCGCTGATAACGAAATTTCTCTGAATTTTTTAAACCGTTCTTATATATCTCTTCAAAGGAAATTCAAGCCGGCAGACATTAAAAGATTATCATTATATCTTCCTATTATATTAATAAGGTATATCAGAAAACTAATCAAATGACTTTGTGGGAATAAATTGTACTGAAGAATCCGAAACTGAAAAACTGTTTCCGTGCACCATTTGAAATGTAATTGAGTTAATGGATGTTGACCGATTTTAGTCGCAAAAAAACTAAGAAGTTGTTATTATTTATTCTTTATATAACAAACTGACTCAAAAACACAATCGAATATCTTTGACAAACCTTGATAAAGCTTTATAACTAAACAAAGTACTAAATACAACGCAAATTTTTAACAGAAGTGCCTCAAAAATTTCTTTTCGGTTCTGAAATGATATATAAAAAACTAGCGTCTACCCGCGGCTTCGCTCGAAGAAATTAATATTATTTCTCCATTAAACCTTTTAACTCCCAATTCACCATTACAACGTTTTAATTTTATGTAATGTCCCCATCCTAGATTTCAAATACAAACGTAGCAACAACATTCCATCCTTAAGGGTTGATTTTTAAAAATTGCCAAAACGTATTTGCCTAATTTCAATAATGAGCAGCCTTCGGATAAATCCGAGTACAAATAACTTCTTTTCATTTGAATAATGATATCAAACAGCATAAGTACGAAGTTTCTAGTAAATTCAACCACAAATAAAGTATGTCCCAAANCTACCTCCCCAACAATTTTCAGCCAAATCGGTTCAGCCGTTCTTGAGTTATAAATGGTGTAACCAAGACGACTTTCTTTTATATATATATAGATACAAGTGGGGAGTCATTTGAGAATCAGCCCTTTTAGGAATTGTAGCCACAAAAAAACTCAGTTGTGTTACATCTTTTGTTATATTGAAAAATTAATTGCATTAATTTTAAGTGCCCATTGTGTAAAAAAACATTAAAAAGGTTTTTCTCAATTAACGTCAAGCTGTCCCGACCCGCCGTAAACTTTCTCAAAAATGAAATTTAAATTTGAAAAAACTTAAGTGAGATGTCAATGACTTGATTTATGGGTCTCGCCATTATATCCTTAAGGTATGACGTTAAGGGATTACTGATCTCATTCTTGCAGCAACACAATTTTCCAGTCGGATAATAGATTGTGTTTGCTTTTACTTTTGATTGATGCGATTGATAAAACGCCATATTTATGCATTAATATTATTCATAAAGAAGTCCATATACAGATTGGTTTCTCCAATATATACAGAGTGGTCCATTAAGTGCGCCTTGCTCTCTAGCGGTCTTGCCGTTGAGATTGGAAGAAAATGATTCCAATAAAAAAATTTCTTGGTCAAATGATCCATCTGCGGAAATTTCAGAGATGGCGGACTTCAGGATATAAAGGAAGTATATATCAGCTGTCTCATTTTAAATGGAACACCCTGTATATCATTACATTTTTGAATTCAGCATCGATTTTAATGCCCAATTGATACGCAACATCTTTTTGGAGTTATTTAGTAATTTCTAGAAGATTTGTAGTATCTTACAAAAATTTTAATATTTCGGCAATTACACTCGATAAAACGATACGGCTGTCGCTGTTGAAAAGAGCATGAAACTCACTTGGCTTTTCATCTAAAAATTTCTTTCAAAACAAATCAAATCATTGCACTAGTAATGTTCAAATTTTAAATGTTACATGCATCAATAACTCATTTTTTTCAAATGAAAAGCTATGTTAATTTTGACATCGTCGAATGCAAAATCAAATTCTCTTCCGATTTTATTAAGAGATATTACGGTCTACGTTTGACGATTTTCAAAATAATTGCGATTTGTTAATTATTCCGTAATGTGCAGAGAAAACGGATAGACCCTAGGCGGCATGGATCCATAGCCGAAAACACATTCTGTCATGTTTATTAGAAACAGCGGATAATTTGTTAACTGGAAATATCCTTAAAACTGATTTGCTCTTAATTTGTCATTTTCCGAATAGCTGTGCAATATTTTTGTTTACGTCACCCTTGTCTGTCACCCCTTTTGTACTAAATTGTGTCTGCCCGTCAGTTAAGAATACCCATTAGGCCTCCACCTCGGTAAATTTTAAATTTAAAAAAATGAAGCACTTTCACCTTCTACTTCAGACGACAGACATCTCGTGCTAACATAAGAGGGAAAACTGTAATAAAGAACCACTAACTAAATCTGTGGTTGTGTTTAATATATATGGCACTTCAAATTGAAGCACTGCAGTAGTATAAACATATGCTGAGTCTTTATTTTAAACTGATTTGGTATGTATGGAGATCCGACATACTTTGAGATGAATATTAACGAAGAAAACACCACATACAAAGTTAATACATGCACGCTGCAGTTTTCTGAATTGTCCACGAGGATCGGTGCATCCTTTTTCCATACTAGAGAATTATAATTCCTACACACTTCACGATGCAGTTTCAAATTAATTTGGACATTGTTGCAAACGCTTTTCGCTTGCTTGACGAACATAAAACCGTGATTTAAACTTTACGACTTTCCTTTAAACATGATGACATCACGACTTTTTATAAGAAAATTCGAATTGTTTTAGATAACAAACCTCCTATTTTATAGCGACGTAAAACGTAGAAAACCGTTCTAGTTTTATGTAGACCATACCTACCTAATGTAGATATCTGTAACATATATTTATGGAAACTGTTTTAAAGCAAAGAATACATTAATTATACAATCTATATATTATAGAAATGTTCTATCGTATGTCTGTGTTTATTTTTACCAATCTTTCTTAATTGCATAGAAGTGATAGGGTCTAAATATAGTTAATGGGGTGTACAGTTGGTTGCATATTATGATATGGCATTTTATAACCATTAGATTTTTAGATTGTGACGTGTACAAGTGGTTACAAATTCATACATCCATNAAAAATACTATAATACACAGTCCCATTTATAAATGTGGCTGCTGTCAATTATGGACACAATTCTACTGTATTTGGATTATGTTTGCATATGAATGAATTATTAATATGTTTTGACATTAAGTTGCACGCCTAGTTTCAATTTATCAGGGAAAATTGCTTTCAGAAACATTTACGTTCGTTCAAACAGACAGACAAAATCGGTCGGTAAACAGATGATTGCATACGATAAACTATGATTTTTTTCCCACAACGTAAAAGGAAATTTAAAATGAATTCCCGGCACTTCCGCCATTTATTTAAGTCGCACTTTTAAACTAAAATACGCTTTTAAATGATTCAACAAGAA
>NW_020440838.1:0-3738 GCF_000699045.2 Agrilus planipennis
ATTACTTTTTTAGCAGTTCCACATAAAAATGTGTAAGGATTTTCAACGAAAGTTTACCAGAAAATGCTAGGACAATTTAAAACTGATTCTATAATTGAGCTATAATTAAGATTCAATTGAAGTAGATTGATGAATTTCTATCTTTGAATTATCTTTTTTCCATGTAGACAAGTTGGGGATGCTAATTTATATCTTTTTGCTTTAATAAATTAAACTACAAATTATAATATGTATATAGACAACCCAACATACACCAAAGATTACAACGCTAATAATGTACATAACTACAATCAAGAAATTACCTTCCATAGATGAAACTTAACTATTAAACTTATAATTAGTAGTATCCTTAAACAAACTGCTAAATATTACGTAGAAATTATTAATTACTTAAAAACATCATTAAACACATTTGTTTTTAAAAACTTGATTGAAAAACACCTTACTTACACATGTTTATTTAAAGCTGCTAAAAAGTATTTAGTTACTAATTACTACAGTTTGTTTAATTTTTGTTATTAACTGTCGTACTAATTTGGACTATAAGACATTAATTAAGATACACAAACATTATCAGGAATTATAAGAATGTTATTTAAAATTTTGGTGGAGGCGTCGGGACAATTTAAAGCAAAAGCTATAAATGAGCTGTAATTCTGATTTAATTGAAGTAGATTGATGAATTTTCATCTTGGAATTACCTTGTTTTCATGTAGACAAGTTAAGGATGCTAATTTATATGTTTTTGTTTTAATAAATTAAACTACAAATTATAATATGTGTATAGACAACCCAACATACACCAAAGATTACAACGCTAATAATGTACATAACTACACAGTTAAAAAATGTATTTTACAACAAAAAAACTTTTTTACGTGAAATTCAAAATAGTATTTTCCAACGAATCACAATATATATTAATAGAATAATAGAAACAATTAATTATTTTAGTAATATTATTAAAAGATATTTTCTTGTAAAACTTGGTTGAAAACCGTTACAATCTTTTATTTGGAGATGCTAAAAAGTATTTAGCACAAAATCTTTCATGCTCTTGCATTTTTTAACTTTAGTGGTAATATCTTTGGTGTTAAATAATGTGGGAGGTCAAAATATTTTAATGTCTTTATTGTGTTTCTTTGTAAATTGCAATAGTTTGTTAATTTACATACTTAATTTTTAAAAGCCAAGATGAAGTATGCTTCTTTCAAATAAATTATTTGGAAAGCATTCAAAAAATATTTTACATAGGTTTTTGAATAACTAATTGTTCAATATCATGTAAAGCCCACTGATGTTCTGCTAATTCCAGAGCTTCCCATTCAGATTTAAATGCGACTTTGGAATCTGTTGGCATTGCAACTGCTGCTCCTGACATTTGTTCTTGCATATGTCTTGACTGGTCAGCTCCTTAAACAAATGGGATATGTAAAAACTGAAAACTTTCCACATTCATCCTCTTTTGAAGTGGTTATTCAATTAATATACGAATTTTGTTATTCATACCGTTGTTTTCCCCCAAAACCAATGTATAAATGCTCCTCAATCCAAATACATTCAGAAAATACCACGAAGCTGATGATACCCAGGATGCATCCAAATGCATTTGTTCAATTCCTCTTTGCAGCATTGGTTTAAAGCGAAGAGTAAGTGGAAATGGAACTTTTGCTAAAAATATAAAGATTAGTTAAGAGTTGTAATAATCATCACTGTTGTATTTGTTATCTTATTACTTGTAATAAATCCAGATAGCATCCAGTTGATCCAACCACCAATAATAATCATGGGCAGTACATTTGTAATGTTTCCTTTTAACATGTCAGTAATCATCGTGGGGTCTGTCATCATGTTTTGATTGACCGGAGCTCGTTTCTGTGTAAGGTATCCACCTTCTTCAACATTGAAAAATTGTCTTCTTGAAGAGAACGATGATTTTGGAATATATTTACCATTCTCCCTCAAAATACGTGATCGCATGATTATCTGGCTGAAATATGAATTAATTAATTATTATCTTAAGAACTGTTGCTTGTCGAAATGAATAATAGTTTCACCTGTCCTGTAGTTGCTGAGGTTCTGCCTTCTTCTGTGAGATAAACAGAATGGAAATATAATGCCTTAAAATTCCAACTAGAAATGTGATCACTACAATTGGTAAAAATACCCATCCTCTAATTTGAGAGTCCACAACCAAATCAGAGGTCATGTTTTTGAATTATGTACTATATACTAACGTGTAATTTTGATCAAATACGATTTTTAATTATAATTTCTTAGCATGTTAGTCTAAGCACTGACAGAACTGTCACAAATTTAGGTTATGTCAATATGCCAATGTAAATAAAAGGCAGGACCGTAATGAATTATAATTTATCCATTCATGGTGACTGTCTCCTTTTTATTTTTAAATGTATAATTTTTTATATATATTACTTTTCATTATATTTACTGTAAATATTAGACGACATTTAATTAAATTTAACCTGTTATTAAAAAGAAGTTGCTATATTAATTGAATATNAATTTATTAAAATTAATTAATGTTATTATTCGATTTCTTTGTATTCTTCAGGTAAATCACTGAGGAAATTTGATACCAAAAACATTTTTTAATAACCAACTTGCTATCATAATTACAAATGTTTTTAATATTTCGAATTACAGCATACTTTGAAATGTAAATAGGTATAATTTGATTAGTGATTAGATTACCTTCTGTTCGATATATCAAATAAAATGTTTTAATATATGTACATATTTGATTCGCAGAAAATACGATAAAAATCTTTAAAAGATTCGATGGTAACACTTGTAATATGCAAGGCTAGTATCTGAAAACCATGAATAATAATAAATTGGTTCTGAAATGATTCATCTTATACAAATACGATATTTGCTTCAAATAATTAGCAAGTAAGATATGTCTTAACCAGCAGTGCGATAGTAATATATATTGCGACCAAATTATTTGGCAATGAATATAAAATAAAAAGCTTTTAAATGTCCGCATTGTGCTTTTTAGAATGATTGCTTATTTATTCATCGAAAAACATTAGAAATTATTATTCATTGCATAGACAAATCGTTTCGTTTAAATCTTTTTATTTTAATTCATCATTTTATTGTCAATTTTAGTTTCCAAAATATTAGCAATTATGAAGGAATTGAATGTTTGTAATATGACAGTTACTTAGAGATTTATAATATAAGAAATACAGCAATATATTTGTTAAAAAAAAAATATTTTTAATGTGTAATAAATCAAATGAAATGGAATAGATGGAAAAGTATGGCGTTCTGTAAATATCGGTATCAGAAAACACATTAGAAGTACCTAATTAAATTGTATTAATTATTAGCGAATATTTTTTTATGTGTAACTACAATTTTCAATTTTCTGTAGTTAAGGAAAAGTTCAATGTACGATGTAAGCGCTACATGTAAAACAGAACATTATTTATTTATTACAGGACAGAGGAAGAGTGATTTTATACTTTTTACGTGAGAAACAAAAAAAACGAATTTAATTTAAATACTACGTTAATTTATTAAACATAAAGGTAGTGTGTTCTGAATTCCAACTAATCGATCTAAAATATTGTCTTCATTAAGTAGAAAATGTGTTAGATTTTGAATTTTAATGTATTATCAGATATTCAAGGTATCTTATCCAAGCTAAACCGCGTTAACTGTAGAAAATGCAAAAAAAAAAAACCATTCTTTGTTTACAGGTGT
>NW_020440839.1:0-2729 GCF_000699045.2 Agrilus planipennis
TTAACAATTAGAATTAAGTCAACTTTTGCCAAGTCTAGACGTATTTACATTTAAAACCATTTTACAAGATTTTTATGTTAAAATTAAATAAAGTTATAAAATTACAACCATCGTAGTTTAACTGGCGCAGTCGGTAGGATTCCAAGAAGATAGTGATATCTTTGCTTTTGTGCATTTATCTTGGAACAAGTGTAATCGTCGAAGACATGACAGACGTCACGAAGCTTCGGTGTCTTGTCGCTGAAAGTTGCTCTTGGTTCTCACTGAAGCTCAACTGGAAAAACGCCAGATCATTGAGTCTTCTCTTCTAACCATTTTTGGTTAAACTGGAATCCCAATTGTCCGCAATACAACGGAGTCCTGGAGTTTCCACCCTGACTATTGGAGTCACAAAGCTGATTAAGCAGATTGTTGGTAGTGGGTTAGTCGTTTTGAATGACCCATGCAAACCGTTAATGAAGTTTGCGCGTTCCCTTTTTACTAATTCAAATTTATAATTATTTTTATCTTTGTGTGTTTATTGAGAATTTAATTCATAATGACAGAGGCGGGTTCACAAGGAAACCGTGGTAACGCTACTCAAAATTTTATTGACTATGATAAAGCATTTAAGCTTATTCAGAAATTTGATGGTAAAAATTCACAACTTCATAACTTTATAGATGTCGTGGATTTCATACATACTCGATTTGATCCGCAGGAACAACATATTTTTCAATTTATTGTAAAATCCAAGCTAGATGGACCTGCATTAGATCATATAACGTCGTTAGAACTAACCACCTGGTCAGACATTAAAGTCGAATTGCTAAAAAAATTTGGTGAATCCTTAGATATTCACTGTCTTGCTTTCGAGATGACTCATTTAAAGCAATTGGTAAACGAAAAACCTTTAGATTTTGTGCAACGTGTCGAAAAACATTTAATGCGCATTCAAAAGCTTATAAAATATGATTCATCACATGATGAAAATGCTCGTAAATTGTTGCGAGAATATCAAGACAAGTCGGCTCTTTTAACAATTAGTAATGGTTTGAAAGATCCTTTTTGTTCATATATTCGTGTGCAGAGGCCATCATCAATTGTCGAAATAACAAATTTAATCAAAGATTATGAAAATCAACAATTTATGATTAGACAAAATTCTTTCCGTTCTGTTAACAACAATCAGCAAACAATCACACCTGCATCTGTAAATGTCCAAAAGCCGTTCACCCCTAATAGACCCCCAGTAAAATTAGTTATAAAAAAATGCACGTATTGTCATAAATTGGGTCATGATGTTCAAAATTGCTATGCGAAACGTTCACAAGTTCAGGTTAAAAGTGAAGGTAGTGGAATCAGTGCAATAAAAACATGCGCAGAAAATCTAGCGGTCACTGAATCTGATTTTTGCAACGAAGAAACCCTTGAATACGAACTCTCCGACGAAAATTTTCGCGAAGCAGCCTCGGACACTCAAATTTTGGAACAAGATCAAATACTGGAAAACATGAAAGAATTGGAAATTTAAACTTAACAGAATCTACCCTATTTTTTGTCAAAATAAAAAACTTCAATCTAAAATTTTTAATCGATTCAGGCGCCACAATTTCTATCATAAAACCTTGTAAAGTTAAAAATTTAGAGAGCTTGCAAAATGAAAATGTAAATGTTAGTGGAATTGGTGGAAACAATCTTAAAAGTACTAAAAGTATCA
Source organism: Agrilus planipennis (assembly GCF_000699045.2). Lineage (NCBI taxonomy): Eukaryota > Metazoa > Arthropoda > Insecta > Coleoptera > Buprestidae > Agrilus > Agrilus planipennis. The sequence continues at coordinate 1,700 of NW_020440839.1, forward strand.
ATTTGCAATTATTAGGAAAACTTCATAAATTCTATGTTCTAGATATTGAATCTTCTTTCGATGGAATTTTAGGTTTAGATTTCTTGCAAAATTACAATTGCAATATAGACTTTTCAAAATCCATTTTAAAAAATGATAAAAAGGAAATACCATTGTTCACATTAGGTAATAATACAATCAGTGCAAGCAAAAATATCTCTGATCAGCTGATTCATAAGATTTCAACCGTTTCGGAGCAGATACTAGAACCCGGATCGCAGACTGTGGTTGTTTTGAAAACAAACACCGTTCGCGACGGAAAAAATTATTTATGTTCAGAAAAAAATATGTGTAATGGTAACATCAGAATTCCTAATGCTCTTGTTAATGTCACAAACTGGAAGTTTGTAACAACAATTTTTAATAATACGACCTCGCGGTACAGAATGAAAGATGTTTGTTTCGAATTGGAATCTTTAGATACAGTTGCTATAAACAAAATTTGTAAAGTTGATAAAAAGCCACCTAGTCATTTTCACAGATTGGAAAAAATAAAAAATCTTTTGAAATTAGAACACCTCAATTTAGAAGAGAAACAGCACATAGAACAACTATGTCTAAAATATAATGAAATTTTTTTGTTGAATGATGAAAAATTAATGTTTTCAAGTGAGATAAAACACAAGATTATTACAGGAGAACATTTACCTATTTACAATAGAAATTATCGATACCCCCATGCACTAAAAAATGAAATTAACAAACAAGTTTTAAAATTATTGGATAACGAAATTATACGCCCTTCTTTTTCACCCTGGAACTCACCTATATGGATTGTTCCTAAAAAACAAGGAACTTCTGACAAACCCAAATGGAGGCTAGTAATAGATTACAGAGACCTGAATAAAATCACAAAAGCTGACCGATTCCCCATCCCCCGAATTGACGAAATTTTGGATTTACTAGGTAGAGCAAAATATTTTACTGTAATTGACTTAGCGTCCAGCTTTCATCAAATTGAAATGGATCAGGATGATATTGAGAAAACTGC
>NW_020440839.1:2946-3733 GCF_000699045.2 Agrilus planipennis
TTGTTTATTTCTTTAATAATATATATTCATAAAATAACGAAATTCTTATACATACTGTTGCCTTCGGACTGCACCTAACGAATTTAGTCGCCTCTGTAATTTGTGTGGAAACAGTGAATTTGCGATTGGAAAACAATAAAATTCGAAACTTGAATTACGCGTTGTATTTGAACAATGAATTACAGAACACGAAAGAAGTGTTTTCTGACATGGTGGCATAGTTTGCAGGATAAAACTTAATAAATTGTATTAAATAATTTTTTTTTTGAGCGTGTATAATTTCTTAAGCAATTGGATTTATTCACTGTAAAGTTTCTAAAGCCGACACTTCAGGCGCTGGCATCAACGTGCACATAGCGAATAGCTTTTGCGTCAAGAACACTGAACGAAACTGAGATCTGTGTGGTCAATGAGCTTAAAAGATCCAAATTCTAAACTCGCAAGATGGAGAATTAAATTAAGTGAATACGACTTTGAAATCAAGGATATCCCGGGAAAGAGTAATAACGTTGCGGACGCACTGTCACGAGTGAAAATTAACACCTTAACAGCTACTTATCAAGACTTTATAGAAAACAATGAATGTTCAGATTTCAAAACGATCAAATATTCAAATGATCAATTGTTTTTCCCCAAACATAAAAACATTTTGTATTTTTACGACGATATTGACGATATTATATTAAGTGATGTGCGGATTTTCAAAGAAAAATTTAATATTGAAGAAATTGACAGTATTAGTTCAGATGATTTATTTCGTAATCAAGAAAACAATCAATTTATAAAA
>NW_020440840.1:0-3741 GCF_000699045.2 Agrilus planipennis
CTTTAACAAGCGCCCTCTGATAAGAAATTATGCAAACCCCGGAATTTTAATAACATCACTTGTGATATTTCTTATGTAAACACCGCGGTCGTTTCCTTTTCTTTTTTTTTTTTGTTACTCAAATTAAACCCACGTGTTTATTCATTTAAACTTTCCATTTAATTAATTCTAAAACCACCCCGATTTCATATTACTCGAAAAGAGGCGAAGAAATAAATAAAAAAGAAACCCCTTTGTTCGGTATATTTTCTAATACACATATATTTTAATTAAAAAATATAGGCTACCACCGCCTAAGTAAACATAAATTACATTTTAAGACGTTTCGGAATATACCACTTGGTACTAACAGGAAAACCTGACTCTAGTTAGAATTTGCCCCTAACATGCTATCAATAAAACCTGATAGTAATTAGTTCTTTTAATCTTAGGTGTGCACTACTTTGGTCCTAATTTAGTCGTAATAAATAAAACGTGATGCTAGTTGGTATATTTAACGATTTAGATATACTATTTTAGTCGTAACATGGTATACTAACAGAAAAACCTAACTAGTAAAACCTGGTAATGCTTAGTTCCTTTAACCTCTGGAGTGTAGTTACCACTTTGGTCCTAATTTGCTACCTCACATTCAGGATGCTAATTGAAATATTTAACGATTAGGATGCACTACTTTGATTCTAACATGATGTACTAACCAGAAAAACCTGATAATACTCATCTTTAGTTCTTGTAACTTTGGGAATAAGGTACCTGGGCCGAATATGGCCAGCCGGAAAATATGGCCATATGCCTTTCCTTAAAAAAATACCACTGATTCTACGTCAGTAAGTATTCGTGTTAGATAGTGTATGTGAAAATAATGAAATGGGGTAGTTGCAACTCGCCCTGTGTTCCCGCCAGTCCGCCATTATCAGTTCAACGGAAAAGTGCGTCGCTGTTATAAATTTTCAATCGTAAGTTTTTATGATGTTTTCATATTACAATTAGACTGTAGTGAAAAGTATTTATTTTAATTTAGCTATTAGCAACGGTAGATGAAATACCTATGCATATTTTTTAACTTATTTATTTTAGTATCTTAAGTTATGGTAAATATAACAATATAAAAGGTGACTGAAAATATGGCCACCAATTGGCCATATTTTCCTTATGGGATTTTCTGTTGCTTCCTAGAAGAACTCTCCNTGGACAAACGGGCAGACCATTTGATCAATGAATGCGTTACCATAAAAAAAGATTCAATCAAAAAAAAATAAGATAGAAATTCTGAACTATTTCAATAAAAGCCAGAAAATTTATGTTCATTCATTAATAAACTAATATTGTGTATAGCTTTTGTTATACCGTCAACCGTGAATTGTAAATTAATCTATACCAAATAATATTATGTGCCCTAATAAAAAAGACATATTATCTACATGTTCTGTGATCGGAGGTGTATGTATATGTGTGTATGTGATAATGGCAGACGATCGTCTTCATCCCTTAAAGGGAGGTGATGTTGACAAGTCTGTTTATGAAGCATATGTTAATAATAGCAGTTAGGTTTACAAACAACGACGACCAAAACAGCTATTAATTATTATACTTCGTGCTTTTCTCGCGAAATGCAAATCATGTTTATTTTCGTTAGTAAATTAACGGAAGCCTACATGAATTTCGTGGAGCTAAAAGGGCCAATGTCAACATTTTGCTGTTTTGAGTAAATCATTGCATTAGATTCGTTTTCTTGTTCTCTTTTATATGCCTAAAGGTTCATCGTCAAATTCAAGCAATAGCTGTAAATTGGTAATTGTAGCCAATATCATTATATGTTAATGGACTAAAGTTTACAATAGCTTTGAAAAATTAAAAGCGACATATGTTCTGTTCAAGCCTATTATTATATAATGAACTAAAGCAATTTTGACAAAACCTTCAACTGCAATTTTCTCAAATATGAAGATTTTGACATTAAGACCCAAACCACAAAATTCATAGGGTTCTTCTAAAAACTTATAATTATTATTACGAAAATAGAACGTTTATTATACAGGATGTTTCAGGATAATTAACGATTTTGGAAGGTCTAAGTAAACTATAAACACTTCCATTCGAAGAATCGAGATTTTAAATGTTAAACGAAAAAGTAATCTTTTATACAATAATTTTAGGAAATTTGGTAAAATATTATAGTAGATGAAAAACAGATATAATATTTTAAAAGTACAATAAAAATGTACAAAAAAGATACTCTTATCGAATGTTGCTAGGATACATGTAAAATATTTGCGATCCCTCCTGCCATACCTCGTTTGTCTTACTTATGGGGTTAATTTTTAAATAGCGACCTAACGCCTAAAAAAACTGACTTCATGCGGTTTATTCATCCGCCTGTTTATGTGTTAGTTTGACTAATTAATCGATCTTTTCGTTTTAATTCGATTTATTTAGTTCGAAAGCCCATATTTAGACAAGTGCAATCACTTGAAACAGTGGTAAATTAATTATACATTAACTTTTCCTATTAGTTTATTGTTTGTTTGAAGTTTTCTAAAAGTTGTTTTGAAATAGCGGATTATTTGAAATCGGGAATAATACGTAAGTTGGTGGTAGAGAAGTAGCAACACAGGAGTATCAATGGGGATGTTAAATTTTAAAAGGTTATTTGCCATATGTCGAGTATCGAAAAGAGACGAAACGAACGGTAGCTTACAACCCCATACATCTCGCTAATATCGTCGCATTTGTACTGGTATCGAAACCATTCTAGATGGCGTAGATTTACGTGTAAAGCACGTCTTCTTCCAATCGCCTGGTCGCCTAATACGTCTCCCGAGCCCCTTTATGACGTCACCGGAGAGATTTTCGGTCTTTGCTACCTTACTCCTTTTTATCAACTGCGCATCTATATGATATTGATATTCTATTGTTGAGAGCATTCTTACAGTTTCAACTTCTGGACGAAATTGATTCCAAGTCACGAATGTCTAACGATATGTTATAGCAGGTGACGAAACTATATTGAAAGTCTCCCCCATGCGCGGGATACGGTAGTGAGAATGGGGGAATTGTTCGGGAAAAGCATAAGCAAATGTTTCCTCTTATGCCTTATACGTACACATACAAGACGCCGGCGGGAAACAAAAAACACTGGTAAACGTCGTTATACCCCACGGCAGCATTTCGTAAACTTTTCGATAGGCGGAACCCTTTTTGATGTCCAGTAGTTTCATCAGACCCATAGGTTGCTTCAATAGTAAAGATTTAATTAATGTAGCATCCTTTAAATGGATTATTTCTAATGAAAAGGATAATTATTTCGAGTAATATTATTTGTTTCGAATAACAATTTTAAAATTAATCCAAAGTTACTAAAACAAGGTGTTTATCGGATTTAATAAGTTATAATGGAAATGGTGGTTAATTGAGATTCCATTATTTAATTTTGCTTAGGTAAATGTCTAGATGATGGTCCCCTTTGGCGGTGGGGGTGGCTGGGATCGAAAGAGGAGGTCTCCCTCACCACTGTACCATAAAAAGTTCGTGGCGGTCTCACCCCCATAAAAAGTTATGGGGCTTAGATGGGGGGTGGGCGTAGGGGGATCGAAAGAGGGTGGTCACCTGAGGAAAACCCCATAGAAAATATGCGGCGGTCTCTCGCCCATAAAAAGTTGTGGGGGTTGAAAGTTGATTATTTTGACAATTTTCATACACTATAATTCAAATAAAATCCAATAAAAAAAATATTTTCAAGCG
>NW_020440841.1:0-3739 GCF_000699045.2 Agrilus planipennis
GATGTTAATTGTTTTATAGATAATAGCGAAGAAGAAAAATTTGTAGAAAATGACTCACTAAGACCACAATACTTAATCGATCTTAACACCTTATCTAATCAACCTAAATTACCATTTATTTATTCTAATAAATTCCAAATTAAGGCACTTATTGATTCAGGTGCCTCCTCTTCAATTATAAATCCCGATATTGCTTATAAATATTTTTCAGAATTTATTTACCCTCATGATTTTGAAGTAATATCCTTACATAAAACAATACAAGGTACACACGCGGTAAAAATTCCCTTATTACATGAGTTTGGCGAACAACAAGATATACAATTTTTAATTTTACCCTGGCATAGTAAATATGATTGTTTAATAGGAAACAAAGATTTAAAATTATTAAATGCAACCTTACATTTTAATAATAAATTATTAATTACTCCTAATACGGTAATTCAATATCAAGAAGATGTAAACAAATTACCTAATAATAATAAAAAACTTAAAGTAGATTTTAATAACTGCGACGTTTTAGTAGGTCCCATTATAACAAACGACCAAATAATTCCCGAAGGTATATACTACGTTAGAANGTAGGTCCCATTATAACAAACGACCAAATAATTCCCGAAGGTATATACTACGTTAAAAATAATGAAATTAGTTTACCAATTTTACAAAAAGAAGAAATTAAAAATGAATTAGGAATTTCTGAGTTAAATAATAATTACTCTGTCAGAACACATGAACACCGAAAAAAAAAACAAACAATAAACCTTTGCAATCGCTTTAAACATTGTTTTTACAATGAAAAAATCCATTAACTGCAACTAATGCTACAAAACATACCATAAGAACAACTGATGAACATTCAGTCTATACTAAAAATTTCCGTTATCATCTTAAAGAAGAAATCCAAAAACAAGTGCGTAAATTATTAGACGACAAAATTTTAAAACCCTGCATCTCACCATACTCTTCACCTGTATGGATTGTCCCTAAGAAGATGGATGCTAGCAACAAGAAAAAATGGAGAATGGTGATTGACTTTAGAAAAATCAATGAAAAAACTGTAGAAGATAAATACCCTCTACCAAGAATAGAAGAAATATTAGAAAATTTGGGAAAATGTTCCTATTTCAGTACGCTCGATTTGGCCCAAGGTTTTCACCAGATAGAAATGGACCAGAAATCAATGGAGAAAACAGCGTTTACGGTAGAAAATGGTCATTACGAGTATGTAAGAATGCCTTTCGGACTTAAGAATGCTCCTGCAACCTATCAGAGGATGATGGACCACGTTCTTATGAAATATCTGCACAAGTCCTGCTTCGTATACATAGATAACATCGTTATTTTCTCCAAGTCACTTCAGGAACATATACAACATTTTAAAGAAATATTTCTCGAATTATCCAAATTTGATTAAGGTTCAGCTAGATAAAAGAGAATTTTTAAGAAAAGAGGTACCATTTTTAGGTCATATAATCACTCCGGATGGTGTTAAACCAAATCCTGACAAAATCAAAGCAATTCAAAATTTCCCCATTCCTAAATCACAAAAAGAAATAAAAGCTTTTTTAGGTTTATCTGGTTATTATCGTAAGTATATAAAAAAACATGCTAAAATAACAAAACCCTTGACAAAATGCTTAAGAAAAGGTGAAAAAGTTGATGTAAATAATGAAGAATATTTAGATGCAGTAGATAGAAACAGTTAATCTCTAATGCTCCAATTTTAGCTTATTCGCATTTTTTAAAACCCTTTACTATTACAACTGATGCCGGTATAGTAGCTATCGGTTCGGTATTTTCACAAAATTCACATCCAATCGCATTTTATTCTCGCACACTAAATACTGCAGAACAAAATTATAGTACAACTGAAAAAGAATTATTGTCAGTGGTTGAATCTTGTAAGCATTTTAGGCCGTACATATTTGGACGAAAATTTACAATAGAAACTGATCATAAACCATTAATGTGGTTATTCTCCCTGAAGGAACCCAATTCTCGTTTAACACGTTGGCGATTAAAATTAGAAGAATATAATTATGAGATTAAATATAAGAAAGGTAAATAAAATTTAGTTGCTGATGCTCTCAGTAAAATAGAACTACAAATGAAAGAAATGACAACAGTTAGTGACAACGAGGATGACTTCGAGATAAATTCCCACAAGTAGATCAACAAGAAGATTTATCTTTTGAAGAACTTGATGAAATTATAAAGGATACACCCATAGAATTACCTTCATCCAGAGAACTTGAGGATGACGAAACTGTTCATACAAATAATGAAAGTAATACAGGTTTCACCCTTCCCATCTCAGAGGAAGTACTACAGTCATTCACTAATTCAATCATATCAAGTAAAACGAAAACGTTATTCTAAGGATCTTAAACAATGTAAATTAGATGTTAGCATAAGAAAGGGAAACGAGTTACAACAAATTACTTAACTTCTAAAAGAATACATCCGATCAGATACTTTATACGGAGTTTAGTTCATTCGGTCAAAATTAAAACACATACCTACTTATCTTTTTCTTATTGTCGCCTAAAATTTTTGTTGTTATTTGTGTGTAGTTCTGTATTGTTTGATAAAATAAACTTTTTGTGTTACGAAAACTCTTTGTTCGTTCGCTCTACGTATAATTGGACTTCGCCGAAGAGTGATTAAGTGCTCCTTAAACTCACTTAGGCCAGCAGTACTTATCACGATTCAACATTGGTCCTTCGGGCCGGATATATTAGTTCCTGGTAATTATCGATCCACATCAAAAAATCTCATCAGCGGACGACCCACGGATTCAACTTTGGAATATTCAACATCACCATATCCCAGTCACCAGTAAGTCGTTAAAGATCATTAATCCTTATCTCATTTACCTTGTTTATTGCTCTATTCACAATGTCTCAAACCGAAAATACTATTAAAACCCTAAACAGAAAGCGAGGCGTTTTAAAATCAAAATTAACAAATGTTACAACCTTTGTAAACTCTTTATCTGAAGACATTGATTTAGTCCACTTAAGCATATAGAATAGATAAATTCATAGCAGATACATCACCTTTTCAAACAATTCAATTTGAAATCGAACTTATAGTTTCGGACGAAAACTTCGAAAAAGAGTTAACGGAAAGATCAAGCTTTGAAGAATCTTACTTAAACATAGTCGCTAAAGCAAAAAAAATATTATGCGACAGCACACCATCAAATCATATGCGCACACCTAACGCATCGATTCCGATCATAACAATACAATCAAGCTCATCATCACACACGTCTGGACCTAATGATGTTCAAGATTCGCTACCAGAACAACTTACTCTTATCAATCAAGCAACCCTTTCTTCGGAAATCTCGTCAAATAATCAAATCATTCCAATAGAAACACATGTAAAACTTCCAACAATGGATTTACCGAAGTTTAGTGGTTCTTATGAAACCTGGCCCGGTTTTTCATATGCATTTAAATCAGCGGTACACGATAACCCTAACTTTCGCAACGCACAAAAACTCATGTATCTTAGATCTTGTCTAATAGAAAAAGCGGCAGAAAAAATTGAATCGTTGGAAACAACAGCAGCAAATTATAGTGTAGCCTGGTCAATTCTAGAAAAATACTACGACGATCCAGTTACTATCATCAACAATAGAGTAAGGGCTTTATTCGAATTAAATTTCTGTTCCAAAAACAATGTAAACTCTTTAGGAGATTTAATCGACAACGCCACAAAACACTAT
>NW_020440842.1:0-3740 GCF_000699045.2 Agrilus planipennis
GTGAAGTTGGGTGCAAAAGAATACAATTAAATCCTCTGTCGGGAAAAAACGAAATGACTTTCCGAACAACCCTATAGAATAGTTGCCTAGGGGCCCTGATTTAAAAGGGAATTTCGTGGAAAAGAATCAGAGCGATATTGATCCAGTTTTGGTAAAAAGAAAATAGAGTAAGTATCTGAACTTGCATCAGAAAGCATTTTTATAGTAATCTTGTTTTATAATAGAAGATCTTCCATCTATTAAAATCGATAAAATATAATTTACACACTCATATAGTAATTAGGTAATGTTACCTGACAAAACTACTCACTGCCGAAACATATTATATATTGCAAGTAAATAGGGTATGTGTTGAAAATCTTTTAAACTTTTTTTGTTTATAAATTCATTCTTATTTAGAATACAATCAAAATAATATTCAGTCTAGGTAGCCATTAAATATTTATGCAAAACTATAGGAATAATGTCAGACTAACGTATTTTTTAAGTTTAATTGGTATAGAAGGGTGTGAAAAATTTGAAAACATGAGTAATCCTTGCTGAATAGAAAACGTCTCTCTGTCTCTTGTGAAAAAAGAAGACTGAAATTTTGATTGCCTTCAATGCAGGAAGGTGTTCTGTCACAGTCAATACCATATTCTACCTATGTCCCTTACGCAATATTAACATTTAAATACTACCAACACGTCAAAAGATTTTTAAATTCCGATTTAAACGACAGTATGTCTAGGGCTAGACGCTTTACAAGTCGGTTAATTCCAGAAAGTTGAATTTTAAAAGGAAATCGCCTCACAAACTATCACTACAAACCAATAACTACGCAGTCATAGATATAGATACGTGAACCATTAGTATTATATAGTGATAACGAAGACCTACATACATAATTTGTTTCATTATCGCGTTCCCCACTCAGTATTCGTGATAAACAAAAATGGTATTCATTTATCGTAAATTTATTATGTACTTATTACGTTCTAGACAGCCTAGTCATTCTGGTTTTATCTAAAAATGAAATTCAATTATAGTAATAATATTCATTCCCCTTACTTTATAAAACCTGCGTGTTCGGTCGATCGCTTTGATTGTGTGTATTGTACGCCTTATATGTATAGGTACGGCACATGTATGTATTTGTAAGCTTGTAGATAGAAGAAATTACATTACAAATTATGGCAACACGTCATGGCCCTAGACTTGTGGACGCCTTCAGTGAGTTTTATCGATGTAGGTGTGGTGGAAATGAGGCATAATGGGNAGTATTCGTGATAAACAAAAATGGTATTCATTTATCGTAAATTTATTATGTACTTATTACGTTCTAGACAGCCTAGTCATTCTGGTTTTATCTAAAAATGAAATTCAATTATAGTAATAATATTCATTCCCCTTACTTTATAAAACCTGCGTGTTCGGTCGATCGCTTTGATTGTGTGTATTGTACGCCTTATATGTATAGGTACGGCACATGTATGTATTTGTAAGCTTGTAGATAGAAGAAATTACATTACAAATTATGGCAACACGTCATGGCCCTAGACTTGTGGACGCCTTCAGTGAGTTTTATCGATGTAGGTGTGGTGGAAATGAGGCATAATGGGACGAAAAAAGGTCACTCATGCGGAAAAGTGGTTGTATTTTACCAAACAATTTCCTAACATGTTTTAATCAAAAATCAGTCGTTTTAATATTGGATTCCATTCACTTTTGCATAGTCCGCATAGAATAACCGAAAAAAAGGAATTATTCAAAGAATTGATGTATTAACGTCAGCATTAAAACGAAAATATTGGATCATCGATGTTATATAATACAATATCAATTACAAATACAGTACAATCTCTTTAAATCGAACCTCGATGTCGAAAACCTCCAAAACTCGAAAAAATGTTTTCTTCTCTTCCCTTCACGCCCTCAAACCTCAATTACTCGAAATCTCAACCCTCTATAATTCGAAATAATAATTGAAAAATTAAATTGGACCTCTGTATCTCGAATATAGCAATATTTTATTTTACAACCTTTCCAACTCGATAATTTGATACTTATTACGTCTATAGTTCTAAGAAAACTAAGTTATCTACTTTAAGGATTTACTGACAATGTAAGTACACCATTGTTTCTTAGAAAACAATTTAGGAGTATGTAATAAATAGTATTACCTAAATGACTATTAACCTCTTCAAGTTGAATCATTAATCCTTCATAAGTCGAAAACTCTGTAACTCGAATTTCTTGGCGTCTCCCTTGATATTCGAGTTGTAGAGGTTCTTCTGTATTACGTGGCAAAGCGTCTTGCTATTCAAGCCCAAGCTTACCAGATCGAACGGTTGACAGCTATGTCTTCTCCTTTATCTACTCTGTCTCTTGAAGCGCCTACTGTAGGCAGCATTGATTTCGTAGCTCACGCTTCCATCTCTCTAACTTCTTGTTATGTGTTTCCGTCCCGTTCATGAAACTACTCCTTATGCACATATTGAGCAACAGAATAATTGTATTATTAATGTCTCTATAAAATTATACCTCTGGGTTAAAATTCTGCTACTGAAGGCGAGGAAAAGCAAAGAATGGAATGAAGGGTGTTTTTGTCTTTACAGATTGGAACACAGTAGGTGGACACGACAGGGTAAAACGACAGTTGTCGGTCTCATCAGATAGTAAACTATTAGATGATGATATTAGAGAAGAAACCCGCGTAATACTTCGACCTCGGAAGCCTCCTAGACCTAAGTCAGAAGTTTTGTTAAATCAGGGAAGCGAACACCGGAGAACTAAACGATTTTCTGCTTTTGGGGTAAGTCAAAAAATATTTGAATTAAATAAAGGTTTTGTAGAATGCTAAAATTGTAACCCCAACGGATATATTCATAAATTTGGTAATATTCTTATAATATTTTAACGAGTTAGAGAGTAGCTACTACAATAAAAGGTAATTCTTTATTACTTAAATATTTCGGATTAGTAAAATTTCTAATAGAAATTACAGGACGTGGAATTACAGGAAGTAATAAAATTACTAACTTAACAGTTCCAATTATTTATACGAAAAGTTTTAATTACGTTATGACTTAATTATAATCAACTTGTTTTCTTTTTGAATCTATTGTCAGTTTTCAATGAGCATTACATTTAGAAAGTAATTTGTGAAAAATATACATTTTAATTCAGTTCTATTGGATTGACCTACATTACAATTGAATTCATTAGTTTTTCGATCAAATGGCGTCACAAATGCCACAATTTTATTAACGAATTCAAGGAAATAATGTGTATAATTGGAAAGATCAAAATTGGTAAAGTCCGCAATAAATTATCTGTGAGAGTGGACGTATCTTTTTTGTTAAGTTAAGAATGTTGAACTTCTTTTAAGTGCGATGCTGCGACATGCTCAAATTCTACTTGTCTGCATCCCTTTTCTGTTACACATTAATTAGTGTAATGTAATTCCTTTTTCTGTATTACTGTCCGCTGCAATTCTTACCTGACATCTCTTTCCTATGTTTACGATATTCCTTACTACGTCTGTCGTAAGTAAAAATAGACGTTTTGTCAGCAACCGCTCTAGTCTAAGTTAGTAAGTTGAAAGAAGAAAGTAAATGCGACAGTTTTATTGTGGACTATGCCAATTTGGAACGCTCCAACTATAGTCATTATTAAAATGTTATTTGTAATTATGTACAACTCCATCATTATATGGCACCTATTTACAGTGTCGCGCTTCACTCTTCAAATTAAAAAAA
>NW_020440843.1:0-3734 GCF_000699045.2 Agrilus planipennis
ACCATGAAACTCGTTCTAGCCACTTAGACTTCCTGCATCTCCAGTGAAGATTTCGTTAGTAGAATTTTGGAATGTGTCTGGATCATGTACCTATTATGGTGTCTTTTCAGTTTGACACATTTCTTCTCGGGAAGGGACTGAAGTGTTAGTGAATTTTGGAATGTTTCTGGTTCATATACTGTGGTGTCTTTTCAGTTTGACACATTTTTTCTTGGGAAGGGGCTGAAGTGTTATGGCAATACTTGGATAGAGTAATTGTGACTGATTTTTCATTTTGTTCTCTAGTACAGATGACATGTGTGCGTGGATTACTTGGAAACGGTCAGTTGATGGTGTATAAAAGTGGATAATATAGTCGAATGCGTTTCGAGGCTGCTGAATGCGACCTCCTCGGCTTCGCTCCGGTCGTCGCGTCGCGTCGGTTTCCTTCTATTTGTTTGTCGTCGTTGGTTGTTGCTCTGCTTGCTGTTCTCAAGTCTTCGGGAAAGGAATTGTGTCGTGTCGCCCGAACAAGTCAAACGCAGCAAGTAGCAAAACGAAGACACCGACACCGCCACTGCCACCGGCTAACTGGTTTCGCAACAACCCCAGCGGTTTACATTCCTACTTGTGCACTACCGTACAAGTGAACGAGATTTGTTTTTTTGAGCGCGCGTGAGCTCAAACAACGACGACGAATTACGTAAGTGAGAGCGAGCCAACAAACTATGGTCGCAGACCGCGATGACGACGGCGATGGTGATTGTACTCTTTAGTTGATGCATGCGTTTAAACTACATACCTGCATATCTACACTTTAAACCGTTTCTCATGTCTGATATTGTTCACCTAACAACGAATAAACTAACGATCCGTTTAGGGGCAATTACCTTGGAAGAATATTTTATTTTAATAATGATGTTAGAGTGGTTGGTAATGAAGTTGTAAAACAGAAAGAAGAAGTAGGTCTAAGAAGATGCTGGAACTTCTGCAGTGGTTGGGTGTATTGGTTATAGTAGCTCACATTGTTTAGCAGATACCCCTTTAAAAGGTTTTTTTGGAATTAAATTGAATAAACAGCGTTCAGTTACTATTAGTGGTACAGCATGTTTGAGGAATTCTGGGAAAATTAGCTATTATTTTTCGGTAAAAGATCGTCGAAAGCATGTTTGAGGAATTCTGGGAAAATTAGCTATTATTTTTCGGTGAAAGATCGTCGAAAGCATGTTTGAGGAATTCTGGGAAAATTAGCTATTATTTTTCGGTAAAAGATCGTCGAAAGCATGTTTGAGGAATTCTGGGAAAATTAGCTATTATTTTTCGGTAAAAGATCGTCGAAAGCATGTTTGAGGAATTCTGGGAAAATTAGCTATTATTTTTCGGTGAAAGATCGTCGAAAGCATGTTTGAGGAATTCTGGGAAAATTAGCTATTATTTTTAGGNTTGAGGAATTCTGGGAAAATTAGCTATTATTTTTCGGTAAAAGATCGTCGAATGTAATGCCCTTCTTCATTTTGCGCCTATACACCATCGTCGCAGTGGAGCAGTGGATAATCATAAAATGCTTCAGCTCCAGAACTCTACACATTTACCTAATGGTTATTTTGGTACTTACTATGATCAAAGTAATATGGGCATGTACCCTGTATATGCAGATTTTAACTTAACTGACCCATAGTAACCTCTTTCTTCCAATTCAGTAATTATAGTCATTCTTATCCATGGAGCCAAGTGTGAGACAGCTCCCACTGACTGTAGTACATAATACCTAACTGGCCAACCTTGACCTGATGGACTGTAATATTTGGTAGGTGTTCTTATGGGTAGGTAGGTGTGCTTTTGTACACATACCTATACCGATTATGTATCGGTTAGTATCGATTATCATGGCGATGGCGCACCTGGCGTTCTTCTTTCAATTAGCAGATATTAGCATGTCAGATTCGTATATGGTACGAATTAGTTGAAAAGAAAAAACTGACTCCATATCGTCAGTTGATATTTTTGAGATTTAATGACATAAATTTATTAACAAAATAATTTATTTTATCTACAAACATCACTCCTGATATACTTGTGCAAAATTCTTTATATGGATTATTGAACAAAGCCACATGACACAAACATGGGCTCTCTTTCGGAAATTCGTATCATTCCCTCTACACCAAATGGGATTATAAAGCTACAAATTTAGAGGGGTTGGAGCGCTGCTTTCAACTCAGCTAATTGTTTTCTATTAAAGTCCCCAATTGAAAAATTATTTGTATCAAGCATTGGTAGATTACTTTAAGAGTAGTGGTTAATAAATATATAATATAAAAGTGGAAATACATTTAATCTTTATTCACTACAAATTACCTCAAATTAATGGAGAAAAATTGTTTTTGCTGTCACACTCTCGCCTGGAATTGAACCCGAGACCAAACCCTATTAATTTGAGGTTATTTGATGCGGTTCAAAATAATAGTTCGACGAATCGCTGTTGCCACCTCTCGTAGGTTCTGGGTTCGATTCCCGGCGAGGGTGTGACAGCATTAACAGCTTTTTCTCATTAATTTAAGGTAATTTGTAGTAGAGTAAAATTAAATGAATTTTCACCGTTAATATTGATAGATTAGTTTGATTCTATGAAGGATTTCAAAATATATATGAGTCAACATTTACAGAACATTTAACGATAAACTGAATTCTTGACACAAATTCTGTTAATTGATGGCTAGATCACAACTATCCAGATAATACTTCGAAAGACATAAAACGTACGTATGTGTGGATGCAGTAATTCCTTGCACATTTCTTATTGGTTAGTATTTATTGACCTGTTTAATATTTACTAGAAATGCATTTTTTTCCATTATATTGCTGTTTTGTACAATACGTTTTGAGGTCAGGCCGCTACGGGTGAGTGAAAACTTTTTTCTAGTTCAAGGCTTCCTGACGAAAACATCAATAAAGAAAACGAGATGAGCAATGTTCTGAAGGAAACGAAAACAAAGGATTTTTACTAAACAAATGTTAAATTGTAATGAGCAACCTTCCTTTCTGTGTACCTGATGTTGAAATATTTTAAACTACAGACACTATTAAAGTTTCTCTTACACTATTCTGTTTAAATATGTATAATGTTAATGAATCGTTAAAACCGTTAAACTATCATTAATAGTATTTAATTTACTACGAATATCAAAAATGTTTCTTTTATGACTCTTAAGGTCTATTTTCGATGCTAGAAACCTAGTATTCATGCATTTATTGAATACGCTATTATAAATCAAGTGGCACGTTCATTGCTCGTTTTCTGCTCATTCTGAAAACATTCAGAGGAATGACAAAATGACATAGGTGGTCACGAATTTCTTAAATAAAAGTTTACTAAAGCAGATATATTATATACAAATTCGAGCTCATTTTCGACTCATTCTAAAAACATTTACACAAATGAAAAGTTAATTAGGTAAGGTTGATAGGTTAAGCGGTATGTCTCTAAATAGTTTGCACATTTTGCACTCATTTTCGACTTATTCTAAAAACATTCACAGGAATGAAAAGTCATTTAGGTGATTTCGACTTTTTCTAAAAACATCTACATGAATACAGAGTCATTTAGGTAAGGTTAATAAGTTAAGCGAAAAAGTTTGACCAATTCACACTCATTTTCGGCTCATTCTAAAAACATTCACACGAATGAAAAGTCAATTAGGTAAGGTTGATAAGTTAAGCGGCATGTTTCCAAATAGTTTGTACATTTCGCGCTC
>NW_020440844.1:0-3729 GCF_000699045.2 Agrilus planipennis
ATTGAGAAGTACAGGACGTGATGTTTAAATCAAACGAGAGATGCCAAGTCATTTATGGAATAATAGTTTAAATCATTCATGGGCGGCAGCTTTTTTCGGCACAAAAGGCCGACGGAATTTTTGCCGAGTGCGGCTGTTCGTTCGTCGTCGATCGAAACGAATAAGAAAAAAATACATGAGGATTATAAGCACCTGCGTCATCGTAATCGTATATTGCAAGACCAACTCGAAGGTCGACGTTGACTGACTAAGATGAACGACGTTGTCATTTCTGATTTGGCCATCAATAACGCGTGACGGACAGACAGACAGGACGAGAGCCGCAGCGCGTTTCTCTGCAGCCTCGGCTTCTTATGTTTATGCCGTGTCAGTGAAGCATCCATGTGGCGGGCTTTTAAGCAATTAAGATTAATTGGCGCATTTTAAGTACTTCTTTCTTTGCCGCTGGGTGTTTCGGAGAACCAAGTCATCTTTCAAATTAATTCTCGTTACAATTGGCCTACAAGCGTATTTCTATCGTAAGGAATGAAGCTTGATCAGAATAACATCTCTGAATCTTAACTACCTCACATTTTCTCCAAACTACTTAGACACTTCTTCACAGTGTAAGTCGTTTAATTCTTAATCAATTTCGCCTTTTCTCGAATAAGGAAGTGGCAATAATTATAGAGAAGAGAGGACCAAAAACACCCAACGCCGGTCATTAACGACAACCGTTCCTGTCATCTGCCATTTCAGTTCCACTTATCTCTTTCCGTGTCGAAGTTGGTCTCCTTCCGGAATCGAGACACAAGAGAAACAAATCATGGCTTCCTCCTCATTATCGTAACCATTAGTGAAATTCTTCCGAGGATGATTGTCAACGCGAGAGTGGATGGTGCTTGTCTCCTTAGTGTTTAGGGGCGGACATTCGATAAAGTAGGGGCGTTTAGCTCTTCAGATAATAAGTGAACTAGTCTTTAATAATAATTAAAGGATCAACGTGTTTCTTGGAATTATATGTATAGAGTATATTTGATTGTATAAGTTCTAAGGATTGTGTAACATTTGTCATGACTTCCCGGTTATCGGATTTAGACAGTTCTCTTTTAGGTTTAGTTCACTTCAGGTAGAAGGAAGGTAACTTTGTTACCGGAAAGTGCTTCGGACAACTACAGTGTCGTGTTTTGGCGTTGAGGTTTGAGAAATTTTGTTTGTTCTACAACAACCGCAAAAGTTTTTCCTATCTTCATTTTTCGTCATGGTTTCCTGGTCATCGGATTTAAACAATTCCCTTTTAGGTTTAATTCACTTCAGCCCTTAAAGAAGGTAACCTTGTTACCGAAAAGTGCTTCGGACAACTAAAGTGTCGTGTTTTGGCGTTGGGGTTTGAGCTATTTTGTTTGTTCTACAACAACCGCCAAAGTTTTTCCAATCTTCATTTTTCGTCATGGTTTCCTGGTTATCGGATTTAAACAATTCCCTTTTAGGTTTAGTTCAATTCAGTCCCTGTAGAAGATAACCTTGTTACCTAAAAGTGCTTCGTACAACTAAAGTGTCGTCTTTTAACGTTGGGGTTTGAGCTGTTTTGTTTGTTCTACAACAACCGCCAAAGTTTTTCCAATCTTCATTTTTCGTCATGGCTTCCCGGTCATTGGATTTAAGGAGTTCCCTTTTAGTTTTAGTTCACTTCAGTCTCTGAAGAAGGTAACCTTATTACCGAAAAGTCCTTCTGACAACTACTGTATCATGTTTTGGCGTTGGGGTTCGAGCTATTTTGTTTGTTCTGTGACATTTGTTGATCATGTGGTTCGTAGACGTATAAATCACAGTTGATTATTCATATTCTTGTTTGCGTGGAAAATCAATCGTTGTGATTCCTGTCTAAAACGTTTTGTCACTATCAGTGTAGAGACTTAGTCCTTTGGTAGAATAAGCGTCCAAACGGGCGACCTCCTGCCACCTCGGCGACTTCGGAATGACAAATGGAGGAAGATCAGGCAATCTCGCCTCCTGGGTTGGCTTGTAATCATTCTTTCGCGAATGTAAGAATTGCGACGGCGATGACGGTGACGTAGACGATAGGGTATGGTGGTGTGCAAGCGTCGCCGTAGAACACAAGAACCTGATGAATAAATAAAGCTATCTAGACCACCATTTATCATAACGGTATCACGTGCAACGTAATAAATTCTGACGCTACACAGCCGATAAGGGAACCAACTGATGCGTGCGTTATTGGAGTTGTGAGTTTGAAATTTGTAGTGGAATAGTAAAACAGTACCTACTACGGTTACCACTTTCATATACATAACACGCAAGAGCTTGGAAGGACATTTTATAGCTAGACTGTCGTGCACGGAACTTTGAAATCATCCATGTACTTATACGATCTCGTTGATTAAAACAATCCCTTTGGCCGTGACGTTAACAGTACCGAAACGAAGCTAAAGAAAACGAATTTTTCCAATTTTGGATCATAATAGCAGCATGAATTGAGAAGTGTTTTTCAGATGGATATGTCCAAATGCGGGTACTTGCGGCGGTACTCGCTTCTAGGCCATCATATTATTACCTTTTACGTCATCCGTCCAATTTACTCGATTATTAACAGAGCATACACAGTTGACTGGTTGGCCTGTATCACACGCGATGTACCGTTAATGTAAACGTCATTTTTTAACGCCGAACCGATCAGTAATAAGGAAAAGCGTTGTGAAGAAAAGAATTTAGCGTGGAGCAGTAATGCGGCAACTATTAATGGACGTTCATCAATCACATTATCCACGGCAGCACAGCACATGAAAATTAAAAAGGATTATTTATTGCTTTTAATTTAACTTTTAAAACGTTCTGAAGTTTATTATTCCCTATCGGGCACCTACAGACTCGCATAATTGATAATCCTCCTTAATGACGTTTTTATTATGAATAAATGAGCTGTAATAAATAATGGAACGCGGCGTCGGCAGCAATCGTAATTATTATTGTTGTTACGTTCCGTCTCTTTTTGGCTTTAGGTTACAGTTATTACGATCAGACGAAGAGGGAATGAGTGACAGACTTGGTCTGTTTCATGGGTACACTATGTAGATGCTCGTAGATATATTATATGCNGAGAGCTCACGTTCTGTACTAGAGTAGTTTATTTATGATCTTCAGAGTTTGGGAATCGAATGATCTCTTATGGTAATTTTTGCCCTATTTGAAATCGAAAATTTCACGTCTATTCATTGAATTGTGAAGTCATGTTACATGTTACGAAGCATTAAGGAACGTCGACAATAGTTCTAAGTAAATATTTTCTTGGAATCTTAAAAAATAGTGATTAGCGGTGCTGTTTAATCACTCTGCACAGTAGTCAAACAAAGCCTTTTCTGTATGATCCAGATTCTTCATAATCCACAATATTCACTTCTAAGTTCCTAACGTAACCTGTTGGACGTCAGCATGCTGCAGATAGTTACTGCTGAATGTCGATCAACCTAAAGCTATTGCTGGATCTGTTAGTTAATTAATTCAGCAATCTACACACAAGTAAGACGGAAGGAATTATCAACATCCTTTCAAGAATATTTAGAATGTGGGGTTGGGGAGAAGCAAATGAGGCGGACAAAATGAACCTAAACCTACTTCTGGATCTGTTAGTTAATTAAGTCGGCGATCTCCACAAAAGTAAGACGGAAGGAATTATCAACCTCCTTCCAGGAATCTTTAGAATGTGGAGTTTAGGGGGGACCAAATGAGATG
>NW_020440845.1:0-1251 GCF_000699045.2 Agrilus planipennis
AATGACCCATTAAATCTTTATTTTTTGGATCTGCATTTTACAGTTACATTTATTAATAGTTTTAGTTAGATAGAATATTAATTGCTATTACTTAACCTAATTCTGTAATTGCGCATGTAAAAAAGGGGGAGGAAGTTTCTACTACCGCCTCATCGTATAGTAAGTGATAGCCGCGCATTATTTGCGCGAGCGATACCTATTTCTCACTGGGTGATTATTTGCTATTTTCAATTGTACTGTTTCAGTTAAATTCATAACAAATTAGATAACAGAACACGCAAAGTTAAACAGACGCAGATGTACTTATAATACCTTATGTAACGTATGGTTTTCTTTTGGTTGATATTACAGTTAGGTGTTCTGTGTATTAAAGAAGTTCAACAAGAACATGTACGCCAGATAAAATCGTTGCGTTTAATTGAACAGCCACATAAAAACTGTAGACAAAGCAGTACTCTTCATGGAAGAGCCAACGATCGAATACCGCATACAATTACTAACTATATCCACTGCACAAATTCTAATAACTCGAGTGAGAAATATACTTTGCGCTCGAAGAATGTTTCCAGTTACGTATTTCGTATTCAAAAAAAAAAAAATGTTTCGATTTTCGTGTCTGTTTTTGGTGGATAACTTTTCATATTATTTATTATCAGTACATAGTATAAAACAAAGTCGCTTCACACTGTCTGTCTCTATGTATGCTTAGAACTTTAAAACTACGCAACAGATTTTGATACAGTTTTTTTTTAATAGATAGAGTGATTCAAGAGGAAGGTTTATATGTGTAATACATGCTTAATATAGTAGAGAAACACTGATAATTTTAGAGGTTTCTAATGTGATGTCGTAAATAAACACATTTTTTGCGTTTACTTTGCAAACGCTGGCTGAACCCTACGAGATATATCAAAATAATGTACTACTACATCTTAAAAACGTCTACAAAAAAGTCCCGGGTGATATATGTCTATCTCTTAGGGATAAACCACAATAACCATTTTTTATCCATTACATTTTATGAGAAATAATGGTTTATTTACGAAGCGATTTTAATCAATACAGCATTAATTCTAAATACATTGTGCATTTAATATAGCTCAACATGGCCCTTTACCGCATGTAATTTAAATGAATATAGCGATTGCGGCGGTACCGGCCGGGAGGCTGGTTTGTATTGTCTAATGACAAAAAAGCTGTGAATGTTGTATGTAAAGACATTCTGTAGTATATTTAGTATGTTCAGGGGGT
>NW_020440845.1:2219-3771 GCF_000699045.2 Agrilus planipennis
TAGGTTAGGTTATCGGGTTTTGTTCAAGTGACCACCCTCTTTCGATCCCCCACCTCCACCCGCTTGAAAATATTTTTTTTATTGAATTTTATTTGAATTATGGTGTATGAAAATTGTCAAAATAATCAATTTTCAACCCCCATAACTTCTTATGGGGGTGAGACCGCCGCAAATTTTTTATGGGATTTTACTCAGGTGACCATCCTCTTTCGATCCCCCCTACCACCACCCCCGAAGGGGGTGGGGGCCATCGTCTAACCCACATAACTTTTTATGGGGGTGAGACCGTCACGAACTTTTATGGTACAGTGGTGGGGGAGGCCTCCTCTTTCGATCCCACCTACCCCCTTCGGGGGTGGGGGCCATCATCTAGACATTTACTTTGGTCTTGTTCATTCGGTCCTGATTTTAATCTTCGTCTTGTTCGTTCGGTCTTGATTTTAGGTTTGGTCTTGTTCGTGCGGTCTTGGTCTTACTAGTATAAAGTCTTAGTCCTGGTCTTCGTCTTGCATTTTCGCAACACCAATACCAATTTTGCGAATTACTAGTCTATTACTACCTAATTCAAATAAAATTTTTGTATGTTTAAAAATCAAACATAAATACGAAACAGGAGCAGTGTTTACATTTTCCCCGAGCTATCGCTGTTGTAGTAGTAGGTAGATATCACGGGCACATTTTCGTTATGAATGGAACCTCCGTAGTTGTTCGTGGTCCTTGCAGTTAAGCACCAGAGTCAGTTCACACTGAGCCGTCTGCAGGACGGGTCACTTTGACTCTCATCAAACGACGCCTCTCCTAAAGGTGCTCGTTCGTATTAAGTAGACAAAAGTAAGCGCGCGACCAAATTATTTTATCGTTGAAATCATTTCCGCACTACAAAAAAAAATAAATAATAATTCATTATCTTTCGCTACTGATAAAAATTATGTCATCCTAACTTTTATTATTTTTACGCATTATTTTAATACATAGTTTGAATAGTGCAGAGAAAACGTGTTTTTATCGAAAAATGTGTAGAACAATTTGAATCCTTAAAACCCAAGACGATGGACGGCTTTCTATTCGTTTTCCACGTTTTTCTAACCGGCTTCATATCAGCGAATACAGTAAGTACATAAAATAACAATTTCTGTGTGTAAATATATACACTAGTGGCGATTTTATGACCGAACGTATTATATATTATATGGAATCATCAAAAGGTGGCATCACTTTTGACAATTCCTTCAAATACCTTAAATAAATAATAAAGTAATATAAGTTCAAATAAACTTAATTTAAAGCCTTTGAGGGGTGCTACGCTTTGTTCGAAATATTTTTAGAGTTTGATTAGTTTAGTACCTACAGTACCTAAGTGATATTTTTAGATAGATGTGGTTAAAGAAGTATATTTCGCTTGTTCACAAAATTTCTATGTTCGGTAAACGTTTTGCCTTACCTGTATAGTACAATTAAATCTGTGGAAAAACTTTTAGAGGGTGTGTGTTTGCAGATTATGTGGAAGCCAATGAATAAATATTTAGAAATATTTGATCACCGTGTAGATTTT
>NW_020440846.1:0-3721 GCF_000699045.2 Agrilus planipennis
AAATTCCCTCATCGATAATAACTATTTACGAACAGTATTCTAATCTATTAGGTCTTCCATCACCGTCTACATCTGCTCCTGCTTCTGGTATGTCTCTGCTTAGATTGCTGGATAGTCCTTCATGAAACTAAAAAATCCCTCATCCATAATAACTATTTACGAGCAGTATTCTAACCTATTAAGTCTTCTAGTAGCACCTACATTGGCTCTCAATTGTAGTATGTCTCTAGTTAGTTTGCTGGAAAGTCCTTCATGAAACTAAACACATCCATAATATGAATTTACGAACTGTATTCTAATCTATTAGGTCTTCCGCCGGCACCAACATCGGCTCTTAGTTCTAGTATGTCTCCGGTTAGTTTGCTGGATAGTTCTTCATGAAACTAAAAAATCCCTCATCCACAATAACTATTTACGAACAATATTCTAATCTATTAAGTCTTCTACTAACACCTACATCGGCTCCCAGTTCTAATATGTCTCTAGTTAGTTTTCTGGAAAGTCCTTCATGAAACTAAAAAATCCCTCATCCACAATAACTATTTACGAACAATATTCTAATCTATTAAGTCTTCTACTAGCACCTACATCGGCTCCCAGTTCTAATATGTCTCTAGTTAGTTTTCTGGAAAGTCCTTCATGAAACTAAAAAATCCCTCATCCACAATAACTATTTACGAACAATATTCTAATCTATTAAGTCTTCTACTAGCACCTACATCGGCTCCCAGTTCTAATATGTCTCTAGTTAGTTTTCTGGAAAGTCCTTCATGAAACTAAAAAATCCCTCATCCACAATAACTATTTACGAACAATATTCTAATCTATTAAGTCTTCTACTAGCACCTACATCGGCTCCCAGTTCTAATATGTCTCTAGTTAGTTTTCTGGAAAGTCCTTCATGAAACTAAAAAATCCCTCATCCACAATAACTATTTACGAACAATATTCTAATCTATTAAGTCTTCTACTAGCACCTACATCGGCTCCCAGTTCTAATATGTCTCTAGTTAGTTTTCTGGAAAGTCCTTCATGAAACTAAAAAATCCCTCATCCACAATAACTATTTACGAACAATATTCTAATCTATTAAGTCTTCTACTAGCACCTACATCGGCTCCCAGTTCTAATATGTCTCTAGTTAGTTTTCTGGAAAGTCCTTCATGAAACTAAAAAATCCCTCATCCACAATAACTATTTACGAACAATATTCTAATCTATTAAGTCTTCTACTAGCACCTACATCGGCTCCCAGTTCTAATATGTCTCTAGTTAGTTTTCTGGAAAGTCCTTCATGAAACTAAAAAATCCCTCATCCACAATAACTATTTACGAACAATATTCTAATCTATTAAGTCTTCTACTAGCACCTACATCGGCTCCCAGTTCTAATATGTCTCTAGTTAGTTTTCTGGAAAGTCCTTCATGAAACTAAAAAATCCCTCATCCACAATAACTATTTACGAACAATATTCTAATCTATTAAGTCTTCTACTAGCACCTACATCGGCTCCCAGTTCTAATATGTCTCTAGTTAGTTTTCTGGAAAGTCCTTCATGAAACTAAAAAATCCCTCATCCACAATAACTATTTACGAACAATATTCTAATCTATTAAGTCTTCTACTAGCACCTACATCGGCTCCCAGTTCTAATATGTCTCTAGTTAGTTTTCTGGAAAGTCCTTCATGAAACTAAAAAATCCCTCATCCACAATAACTATTTACGAACAATATTCTAATCTATTAAGTCTTCTACTAGCACCTACATCGGCTCCCAGTTCTAATATGTCTCTAGTTAGTTTTCTGGAAAGTCCTTCATGAAACTAAAAAATCCCTCATCCACAATAACTATTTACGAACAATATTCTAATCTATTAAGTCTTCTACTAGCACCTACATCGGCTCCCAGTTCTAATATGTCTCTAGTTAGTTTTCTGGAAAGTCCTTCATGAAACTAAAAAATCCCTCATCCACAATAACTATTTACGAACAATATTCTAATCTATTAAGTCTTCTACTAGCACCTACATCGGCTCCCAGTTCTAATATGTCTCTAGTTAGTTTTCTGGAAAGTCCTTCATGAAACTAAAAAATCCCTCATCCACAATAACTATTTACGAACAATATTCTAATCTATTAAGTCTTCTACTAGCACCTACATCGGCTCCCAGTTCTAATATGTCTCTAGTTAGTTTTCTGGAAAGTCCTTCATGAAACTAAAAAATCCCTCATCCACAATAACTATTTACGAACAATATTCTAATCTATTAAGTCTTCTACTAGCACCTACATCGGCTCCCAGTTCTAATATGTCTCTAGTTAGTTTTCTGGAAAGTCCTTCATGAAACTAAAAAATCCCTCATCCACAATAACTATTTACGAACAATATTCTAATCTATTAAGTCTTCTACTAGCACCTACATCGGCTCCCAGTTCTAATATGTCTCTAGTTAGTTTTCTGGAAAGTCCTTCATGAAACTAAAAAATCCCTCATCCACAATAACTATTTACGAACAATATTCTAATCTATTAAGTCTTCTACTAGCACCTACATCGGCTCCCAGTTCTAATATGTCTCTAGTTAGTTTTCTGGAAAGTCCTTCATGAAACTAAAAAATCCCTCATCCACAATAACTATTTACGAACAATATTCTAATCTATTAAGTCTTCTACTAGCACCTACATCGGCTCCCAGTTCTAATATGTCTCTAGTTAGTTTTCTGGAAAGTCCTTCATGAAACTAAAAAATCCCTCATCCACAATAACTATTTACGAACAATATTCTAATCTATTAAGTCTTCTACTAGCACCTACATCGGCTCCCAGTTCTAATATGTCTCTAGTTAGTTTTCTGGAAAGTCCTTCATGAAACTAAAAAATCCCTCATCCACAATAACTATTTACGAACAATATTCTAANGAAACCCATATTTTCGGAAAAATTCACAGTAGGCACGAGCGGTCTATTGCGGTCAATCTCCTTAATAAATGACACCGAATCCTTTTCTGTTTACGGATTGCATCCGCGAATAATGAAATTTTTAGCCGCCAATAATGAAAACGAGAATAAGGAAACCGCGAATAAGAAACTTTTACTGTACAGTACGAATTTACTATAATACGTATAGTATTGTGGGTGATTATGGACGATGAAGAAAAACTCTTTGTTGAACAGAGAAGTAGAGAATTTATTTTACAGAAAATGAAGATGAGTAAAAGTGAATAGCGAAAAGTCGGTAGATGTTAATATGAAGAATGGCTGAGAGAGACTGGTCTTTGAGGGTGCAGAAATTATGTAACGAAGTGAAAAGTGAATATGCACATGTGTTTTTATTTTAGGGTACAGCTCTTGAAAAGAAGGAACCGTCGACTTTCGTTCTCAGAATTTTCTGTCGATCGGTTTTTGTTAGTATGAAATAGGATACTTTATGTGGGTTAGGTATAGATCAGGGATGGCGAACCAATGGCACGCGTGTCATTAGTGGCACGCGACACAATATTTTGGGCACGTCACTAATGTTTCCGTCATTGATTCTTTAATCAACGAATTTTAAGCAAGATTTTCTCACTTCAGAGAATTGTTTCATTTTGTGGTGGATATCGCCACACTAATACGAAAGTTTATTAAGTACCCTGATGTGACATTTGATAAAATAAATTGAAGAATCTGAAATTCAGCTGATTGATTTCTAGTCTAGTTCAATATGCTTCAAAAAGTTGT
>NW_020440847.1:0-1434 GCF_000699045.2 Agrilus planipennis
AACGTGTTTCATTATTTTAATAAACAATTTTACAATTTGCGTGCACAGTTCCTATGTAAATTTTTCCCTCATTCGAGTTATAAATTTTGCCACCAGATGGTGTATGCCCATTTGACGGATCCCAATAGGCTTGTTTCAATTGTTTCAACTCAACCCTCTCGTTGAAAATCCGCCAACGAAGTGGTTTAATGTTTAAACGAGTTATTGAACGGGACTTAATGTGGTTTCGGACGTTCGTAAGGGTGGTATTTAATAGAAAGTCAGCCAAGCCAGAACGAAGACATGAACCATTAACCGCGTGGGTTTTCAGGTGCATCTTTAGTGAGAACAAACACATAATGTTTCAACAACTCTTCACGTTCGTTTTGACACATCGATGTTTTATTAATTGCAGACATCTTGTTTCTCAAAAATAAAAACAATTATTATTTGTAACAGTTCTATTGCTAAATAATAAGTGGAGATCATTGAGCCATTTTTCCGAGTATAAAAGACCCAGAGTGTGTTGTATCACAACAATAATTACGTAAGGCTCTTTATTGTTATTATACACGTGCATGTAGAGGCCTCGTAATGAAATAAAACAAAAGAGAAACAATAGTGGGCACCTAATAAAATACAGAAATGTCGGATGGTTTTCAATAATTTAACATTTCTAACTAGGATAATTGGGTATTGTATAAAGCTGATTTTTAGAGCGAGGTTCGTTCCCCTTCATAGTAGAAAATCGATTTCGTAATTTAATCAAGTTTTTCTCTTGTGATGTCAGATCAACTTTATTTAATCATACACGTATATAAACGTATTAATTATCACGACGTAGTTTTTCTACCTACGTTATTGTAGATGCCCCAGTTACAGATATTATTTTATAATCGATATACTTTTTTAGTACCTACATAATTATAAACAATTTATTGAAAATGTACATGAAATCGTTTTTTAAATCCAAATAAGTACTACTACTTAATTGCCATTAAGTAAATTACACTTTACTGACAGTAATCAACATAACCCCCCCCCCAATAAAATCCGTAGGTCCAAAATAAGATAAACGTGTATAATTTTAGCATGAGACAAGGGAATAGATTTATAATCTTTAGTGGCTTTAAAAAATTTTGGTTAATAGATATCGATTTAATGGAGCAACTTTGACAGTATGAATTATAAAAAACAATTTTCTGAGGCATATTTTTTGTAATTACAAAAATTTTTGAATTTCCTGAGTTTTTTTATTTCATTCATACAGTTAGTGACCTTTAAACGAGCACAGTAAAACCTAATTTGGCTATATAACTGTTATTAAAAATAAAACTAAACAATTTAAAACATCTCATACTGGTTAACAGCTATCAACCTAGAGAGACAAAATTGGTAGATAACAATTTAACTGTTATACTTTTAGTAGTATATATGTATTTATTAATTACCTAC
>NW_020440847.1:2762-3737 GCF_000699045.2 Agrilus planipennis
TTTATACATTTCTAGGCATGTAAATATTTATATAGTCATTCTAAAACAGTATTCAAAGGTAAAACTAATGAAAAATACATAAAAATATTGAGAAAGTTATATAAAACATTATTTAAATATCTTTAGGTTAGGTTAGGTTATCGGGTTTTGTTCAAGTGACCACCCTCTTTCGATCCCCCACCTCCACCCGCTTGAAAATAATTCTTTTATTGAATTTTATTTGCATTATAGTGTATGAATAATAAAAGTAATCAACTTTCAACCCCCATAACGTTTTATGGGGGTGAGACCGCCGTAAATTTTTTATGGGGTTTTACTCAGGTGATCACCTTCTTTCGATCCCCCTGCCATCATCTAACCTCCATAACTTTTTATGGGGATGAGACCACCACAAACTTTTTATGGTACAGCGGTAGGGAAGATCTTCGCTTTCGATTCCCAAAGGGGGTGGGGGCCATCATCTAGACCTTTACCAAAAATTAGTCTAATGAAAACAGGGTCTCTTATCTATAAGGCTATAGCTCCCCCCTCCCCCACTAAAGACGGCACTGGTTATATAGTGATAAAAATTTCGTTTACTTGGCTTGCACTCGACTCTAATAAAAAAAGCTAGGAGTACGTACATACAGACGTACAGAACTTGTTTTGAACAATTTTTTTTCCATTTCATATCAAAAACTACATTTTTAATGACTAGGTACTAGATTTTTCTCAATAGCAAGAAGTATGAGCCGTCCTGCGATTTGTAACGTATTAGTACAGTATTGTAATCACTATTTTCTAACACGTATTATTTATAACAAAATAACATACCGTACGGACTCCTGCGCATAATTTCCACAATATTGTATGTAAAGTGATTTTGCGTCACCCTAATAATACTAGCACCACATTAAATAAATCCAATTACACGTACAGAATATGTACACTTTACACTGACATAATTAAACACAACCTTAAGAAACATTGTTAGGA
>NW_020440848.1:0-4044 GCF_000699045.2 Agrilus planipennis
ATATACGTATGTTCCTGTATCTATTCAGTTTTCACTTTTCGAGGAACTGAAACACCAACAGGACAAGTAACTAAAACAAAAACTTTTGGGTGTTTCATTCCCACCAGTCAGTAATGCTGGTGGGCGGTCAGTCCCTCCGGACTACATCGGAAGGTAGGGCGGAAGGCCCTCTTCAGCCTGCTTTCAGGAATCGTAGGAACGGGTAGATGGTAGTTCGGATGAGAAAGATGAGACGGACGAAATGAAGACAGAAGAGAATGAAAGATTATCTGTGGAATATTACTGCCCCAGGTATACCCTAAGTGATCCAAGGAAACCACAGAAAAACTTGAACCAAGGCAGACGAACGAACCCGGAATTGAACCTGCGTCCTCCCGAATGCTAAGCAATTGTCTAAACCTCTAGGCCATGCCGCTCGGTGGGCAAGTAACTTCAATATGCAAGAATTTACACCTATCAAAACTAAACAGAAAAACGACCAATGAGAACTAACCGACTAACTGTAACTATTTGTAACTACCGAAAAGAATCTGCTCACAGAGGGGTGGGGACTTTCTGACCGTTATAATAATAAAAAAGAATTAACAATTACAGACATACATGGGACTAAGACAAAAAAAAAGCTAGCGAATGTTGCTGACCGTTCTTTTTTAAAAGTTTCGAGCACCGGATACGGGCCATTAAATTGTTTTCAATAGTGGACGAAATGAAATGCAGATTATGGTAGGCAATTTGCTTACCGCGTTTATAAGAACTGGCGGCGTCAAAAATAACGGGCTGTAATTTATTCCATTCTGTCTTTCACGGCGGCATTTATCTCCTTAATTATTATGTCTTTTAGGGAGTCCACACGTGTACAAAAATTAACTCAATCTCTACTCAGAACGCGAATCGTTAAGTATCTCTTATAGTTATATATAATTTATAATACGTAATGCATGGTTTCTATGAGATTGCATGTCCTCTAAAAATTTGTAGGATTGAAAACATCTTTATACAAACGATTAGTCAAATGAAGAAATCCGTTGATTAGATACACGGCTGGATTTGAAGATTTGTCAACGCTGATACATAACAATTATTATCACATAGTCTTCAGTTTGATGACACTACCTTCGCATTTCCCGAAAACCAGAATTTCCTACATCTCCAACTATTATTCCCGTTTCAGTTTCCAATTACTTTGGTACGAACAGTTATCATCACATGGCCTCTAGTTTAAAGACTTCATGGATGTGCTACCTTTACCCCTTTATCTCTTAAGGCTATCTTCGCATTTCCCGAAGACCGAAACTTCTTACATCTCCAATCGTTGCTTCCGTTTCTGCATCGAATTACTTGGTCTGGTTCCTACAGTTACCATCACATGGTTTCTAGTTTAAAGACTTCATGGATGTGCTACTTTTACCCCTTTATCTCTTAAGGCTATCTTCGCATTTCCCGAAGACCAAAACTTCTTACATCTCCAATCGTTGCTTCCGTTTCTACTTCCAATTACTTTGTCTAGTTCCTACAGTTACCATCACATGGTCTCTAATTTAAAGACGTCATGGATGTGCCCGTTTATTTCTTGAAACTATCTTCGCATTTACTGAAGACCAATACTTTTCACATCTCCAACTGTTGCTCCCGTTTCTGCTTCCAATACCATCACATGGTCTCTAGCTTAAAGACTGTATGAATGTGCGACCTTTACCCCTTTATCTCTTGAGACTATCTTCGCATTTCCCGAAGACCAAACCTTCTCACATTTCCAACTGTTGCTCCCGTTTCTGATTCCAATTGCTTTGTCTGGTACACACAGTTATTATCATATGGTCTCTAGTTTAAAGACTGCATGGATGTGCTACCTTTACCCCTTTATCTCTTGAGACCATCTTAACATTTCCAGAACATCCCACATTTCCAACTATCACTCCTGTATCCATTTCATATTAGTTTTGAATGCATTTGAACTACTCAGTTTAACAATTTTTAATTACGTCCTCACAACAATTACTACTGTCATTGATGCATTTAAATATTACACTAACTAACTTTAACCGTCAAGAGTAAATTTTATTTATAAACCATCCATACAAACAGTTAACCCATTTTACCTAATCGAGTCGGCTTGGGGCACAACGTGTTGGAAATTATAGGCCTTCTTCCTCAAGTCGATTGATTCGTATTACGGTAGGCTGTGTAACATGCTACTATTCCAGACAATTATTGTAATTTATGTTATCCATTAATTCAGCAAGAATGCCTAATTGATATGAGCAAACACTTAATGACTCCTTCATTAGAATAGGAAATTAATTCTTTATATGTATACCGCTAGTCCGGTGTTTAATAAACAATGACAGAAGTTGTAAACATGCACGCGTGGGCCGATATGTGTGCATCATTTCAATTCCATTCAATGTG
The DNA here is from genome assembly GCF_000699045.2 of Agrilus planipennis. Taxonomy (NCBI): domain Eukaryota; kingdom Metazoa; phylum Arthropoda; class Insecta; order Coleoptera; family Buprestidae; genus Agrilus; species Agrilus planipennis. The sequence continues at coordinate 2,410 of NW_020440848.1, forward strand.
ATACCAATTGGTTTCTTTTATTAGTTTTTAATTATGTTTTAATGGAAAAGACAATATTTATGACTATTACACCTTTCCACACCAATGGCATGTATCAAAAGAGTTATTAATAAATAATTAATAATAATAGATAAGTTAGACTAAAAAAACCAATAGTTCAGCATGGTTCCTTGTTTATCATGGAGATACTTTTCCACTGGAGCAAGAAAATGAAAACATTTGCATTTTGGTAGACCATAATATTAAACTCGAAACTGCCACGCTATGTCTGCAACGCGCTGATGAGATCCAAAAAGATCGAAATCGCGATCTGCGTCTGGCAGTTTCGACAGAATACAGACCACTTGGAATTATTTTATTCAATTATGATAACGCGCCTATCACGTTGAGGTTAGCTACGCCAGGATTCGTTTCAGCAAGTAGATATCCACACAAGTGGATCTTGTTGAAGCATACGTAATCCTAAAATGTAGCATCGTACTACAGATGGCGTTTACCGCGCCATTTGTGGTATTTTCTAAAACGCGCTGTTAAGACAGCAGGTAAANCAGAAATGACAACACATGCTATTTAATTTCAATAATCCATTTGCATTTTAAACGATTACAAATAAATAAATAAAGCAGAACTAATCTGGAAAAAATTGGACATTTGTTAATTTAATAACGCTCATTATTTACCCAACGACAGTCTTAATCTAACCTATGTGAAGTGTAATTTATTACCACGATCATTGGATTCCGTTGAATTTCGAATTTGTCAACATTAGAAGTCGAAAAAAAAATACTTTCACTTATTATTTCAACTGAGCATTCTAACTCTCAGAAGCCACAAACTGTTAATTTGTTTATGCGTGGCATTTGTACGTTTGGTCTTAATTACATATGCAAATTAGCCATTTCCTATGTTCGTTAAATTATTCGCTATTTCAATGACACAGACGTTAGGCTTAATGCCTTAATTTATCAAAAGCAGCGTTGGCGACAAAAAAGTAACTAATGGTATCTATTCAATAACGTTCGTACTGCTTACTGAATCGCAAGTAAATATGCTTTTTAATTTAATCTGGAAAGGCAATTATGTACAAGCATGCCATGTAGAAGTTAATGGAATACTCACAACCCATCTTACGTTTTGGTGCATTTTATTTATAGCCATAGAGACAGAACCTTTTGGATGTTTCGTTTCCACCAATTACTGATGCTGGTGGGCGGGAAGTCCCTGCGAGTACGCGAAAGAGTAGTGCGCAAAGGCCACTTCAACATACTTTTGGGAATCGTGGGAATGGATCCGTGATGGTTAGAGATGACATAAAGGGAGAATGATCCAAGGAAACCACATAAAACCAATGCATGACTTAGAGATTTTGACCATTACTTAGCATACGAGAGAACATCGGTTAGAGTTTGGGTCCATCTGCCTGGATCCATGATTTTCTGTAGTTTCCTAGGGTCGCTTAGGCAAATTCTGGGGCAGTAACATTCCACAGATAATCTTTCACTTTCTTCTGTCTTCATTGCGTCCGTCTCAGCCTCTTCACTCCAACCATCACGCAGCGATGCCCATGATTCCTAAATGGGAGGCTGAAAACACTCTTCGGCGTAGTACGGAAGGACTGCCTGCTTAGCAGTATTA
>NW_020440849.1:0-1897 GCF_000699045.2 Agrilus planipennis
AAATTCCATTCATCCCATTGGCAATTCTCCATTTATTACCATGAATTATTATCAGTGGTAATTAAATGGCATTTTTTAATGGAAATAGAATGGAAATTTTTCCTACGGGAAGCAGACCGCGCCTACACATGTATTACATATGCATTTCTGTTTGTTTTGATTTGTAATTCCTGTGTTTAATTTTGAACTTGGCGGCCAAATCGTAAAAAGGGAATCAAAAATCTTTCAATTATTAGGACAAACAAAAAGGACTGATCAAGTAAGTACTTTTTCGCGAAATATTTCCGATAGGGTAATTTCACAACAATTTAATTTCATATTACATCCATCTTTCAGTCGTCGGTATAATGCTCGGTTTTTCCCTTTAATATAAACCCTTGCTCTACCAGATTGCCGCAACTTTTCTTCCGGAAGTTTAATTTTAAGGATCTCTTCTGGAGTCAATCACCGGTGCCAGGAAGTAGCAACGACCATTAAACGACAGCCCCACGGGGAATTTTCTGTCACTTTATTTATCGTTCCTTAGTTTCAACCCCTAACACATATAGATACACATGTACTTTGACATCGTGACGGAAACAAAGACAAAATTCAAACTCTTGGTTAGAGTGAAAAAAAAAGGAGGTTGTTTGTTTGTAAGGATAAGATGAGGCAAGGGTTAACTTTATTTTATGTCCTATTGTCTGTAAGAGTTACCGCGTAATGTGAAAATTATGGTAGCTATTACCCTTAGAATGATTAATTCCATCCTTTTATAACAAATATATACCTACCTACTGAAAATGCAATTCCATGTTGACCTATTAATCTACCATTTATTAAACCAAATAAATTTAAATTTATGTAATACAAACTACCCTACTTCGGCTTTTGTTCGTCGAAAAATGGACGGCGGTTACCTACATCCGTAATTAATAAACGCTATCCAATTTTGCCTGAATTCATTCCAGAACGTGAAAGTAGTGGGGAAACGCATATCATGATTACAACTTGAACTAAAACAAGGAGTAATTGGAGCAAGAACATATCCCGTGATTGGTATTTAGCATAGAACGACATCTGCAGCTATTATTCGTACATTACTTTCTGGATTGTGGACACAACAACATAAAACTACTTCAACTCGTTATAAAATAACACAACAGCTAATTTAAAATGCACCTCGGTACGCAAATATACCAGACCAATATTATTTTATTGTAGCATTGTCCATAGAGCACAATGACTACCAACCCGCATCCACCATATTGTTCGGATTTGGCTTTGTTCGACTATTTCCGCAACATAAAGAGGGTATAAGAACAATCATTATAAATCACTGAAGACATAGTAGTGTAATTATTGTCCTTATCACATTAAAAAAAATTCTCATTGTAAACGGGGTGTCTCATTTATTTAACAAATATATCTTCTCCTACTAATATATATACGTAATAATAATGCCAATTTTTAAATGTTTCTTACCCAGTAATGTTCTAATGACCGAATTAATATATAAGTGGACAGATATAGTCTATATCTGAGATCAGGATATACATAAGGATGTTTGGGAGGTATGTCAAAATGCTACAAGACAAATAAAAATTTGAAAGAACGTTCCTCGTTCAATTCTAAAAACTCTTGTAAAAATTACAAAGCGATTCACTAAACCGTTAAAAAGTTATTGAAATTTTAAAAAATTATAATTTTAAACGTCATTTTATGGAGATTCGTTGACCGAACAGATTAAATTTATTTTTATTAACAGAAAAAAAGCTACCAGAAATTTCAAACTTTTATAATAAGTAACTTGAACTCTGGAGAATCACTTTAGCGTAAGGTTATTCAAATTTACTAAATGGTTAAGGAAAAAATGAAAAATTAGCTGAAAATCTCATTTTTACTTGATAATATAATG
>NW_020440849.1:2836-3780 GCF_000699045.2 Agrilus planipennis
TGAAAAATACATAAAAATATTGAGAAAGTTATATAAAACATTATTTAAATATCTTTATCAATAGGGTAGGTTAGGTTAGGTTATCGGGTTTTGTTCAAGTGACCACCCTCTTTCGATCCCCCACCTCCACACGCTTGAAAATATTTTTTTTATTGAATTTTATTTGAATTATGGTGTATGAAAATTGTCAAAATAATCAACTTTCAACCCCCATAACTTTTTATGGGGGGAGAGACCACCGCAAATTTTTTATGGGGTTTTACTCCACCCTCTTTCGATACCCCCTACACCCACCGCCGAAGGGTTGGAATGGGCATCATCTAACCCCCATAACTTTTTATGGGGATCAGACCGCCACGAACTTTTTTGGTACAGTGGTGGGGGAGACCTCCTCTTTCGATCCCACCCACCCCCCACCCTCCCCTATCATCTAGACATTTACCAAACCATTTTGTATGAATGCGCCTAATACTTCTAAGAATTTTAAGGAAATAATTCACAAAATTTCCAGTAAGACGGCATAATTTTGTTCTCTGTCACTATGACAGCGAATTCATCAAAACTATAAACATTGTACATACCTAATACACATATACATATTCGAAAATACCTTTAGAAGAAAAAATTGTTTGTATTGTACTTACCGAGAGACTGCTACTTTCACCAGAACAACCGGAAACGTCGATTCTGAAATAAAAAAAAGCTTTTAGTCTGTATTTAAGTTAGAAAAGCGCAATGCATTTGTTGATATCTGTTAGCCTGTTCTTTTACTAATACTTATCAATTCCTTACCGTACCTCACGGTGAAAACTAAAATTTTATGGTAAAGCAAAAATTACAATTTTCGATTGTAAATGACTGAAATTGCCGTAGAAATAGTAAAATTTATTAGGTAAAAATCTCAATTTTGACATGCTTTTTTAAAAATTATTTCAAGTTTCTTA
>NW_020440850.1:0-3708 GCF_000699045.2 Agrilus planipennis
TAACTCCTGTTTCTGCCTCTAATATGTCCTTGACTAGACCTTCATGCCTGAGAAGGTGCCCTACCAACCTATCTCGCCTATAGAGTCCCCTGTTCTCCTATTCTTCCTAATAGCTCTTCCTTTTTAACTGTCCATGTTTCGCTTCCGTACAGCGCCACGCTCCAAACATACACCTTCAATAAGTCCTTTTATTGTTCATAAAATGTTACAATGTTTTTAATTCCAGGAACGTATTTTCATGGAAAATATTGGAGCAGTAAAGGAATTGTGTAAAGTAACAGACAATTTAGAAACTCGAATCGACCAACTGGAAAGGATAAATCGAAGGCTTACGAAGCTCAAGAGAGGTGACAGTTTAAAATCTAACAGTACAGGTGAACAATTTTTCAATCCGATATTCCCTACTGAAATATCAACAAAAGACGTTATATTTTCAGCGAGCAGTGGCACAAAGCATATCCATTACCAAAAATGTCTAAAGAATCACTCCTGCCACAACGAAATAGAACTGTGCTCAACCAAATTTATTCAAATAATTATCATTATTTTGGTCTTAATAATGGCTTTCTGGTAACAGTTTCCTTGAATGATGTGATTGTTGGTATAATAATTGTAAGATTCGTTTCAGCTTGGCAGCCATAACAACACTGTATCTGATGGAAGCTGCAAATCATAACAATTACGTCCAGCATACATCCATGCAAAGTTTGGATAGAACATCCACCACCAAAAAGCCAACCAAAAATCCAAGTTTTAAACCTTGGAACACTCCATATCCTCACCGGACATCAACACAGTACAAAGCACCAAGTAAATGACAATCATTTAAAATCTGTAAGAGCTAAAAACTAAAATACTGTTTTGCAGCGATAAATATACCACCAGAAATTGACACGTCTACTCTGATAAGAGATCATCGGGATATAATAGGAAGACCGCCCGACTGTCTCGTCGTAGACCAAGATTTAGAAAATACAAATATTTGCCAGGTAAATTAACTTTTCAATATTTCGGCGTTACAATATCCTTCAATCAGTTTGGATTTTCCTTTTACTTTAGATTTACTGTTGTAATCCACCCAGTCGCAATAAACCCGAACATATAAGTATTGGCGTTTTTAACGAAAAAAGGCAGAAATCAATGCCTAATCGAACCAAAGTTGAAGCCATCCTTGACATAGATAAGAAAAGCATCGGAAAACCATTTAACAACAACAATATTGACAAAAGTAAACAGGAGAGGCAGAAGAGAGAAAGTGACGACTGGATCAACCAAAGTAATGATTTTGGACCATCAGGTAGGATGTGAAGACAAAATTTAATCCAATGTCAAAAATCTTATTTTTTCTTTGTTGCAGTTCCTGAAGACCAAATATTTACAATAACCATCCAGGGGAGGAATTTCAACAAAACTCTAACAACCAAATACCTAATTAATAACAGCAACAATAATCATCTGCTGAATTTTACCTACCATGTTCCTATTTCCAAATATATGCCTGATGAATACATTAATTTAACTTTCAAGTAAGTTTTTTTTACATACAATGTGATATGATTCCACGCCATGCTAGAGACTACCGAGATGACCATGGTAGAGTTAAATCTAGCTAATGTCTAAGCATTAAGAGATTCTACTGTCAATGTATTCAAAATGTCCAACCAGTTATTCCATGTACCCATATTTCCTCAGTAATGTGGTACCTTCGATATACTCTAATTCTAGATCACACCCCAGTGCCATCTGAGTTCCTAGCTCTTGAACTATTACTTCTACTACGATGTGTAAATTGCTTTATTTCCCTTAAAAGCTCACTTGATATTGATAGTCTGTTCAAAACCATCAGTGATTTTAAAATTGTAGCTGATATCTTTAACATTTTTCTTTAAAAAGGTCTGCAGCACATAGCTTCTCGTTCAACCTTAGATCCTATTTTAACTATCTTCCTATGAAACTGGAATTAATTGAATCCAGCTTAGTGTAATTCAATCCACCATAAGGTGGCACTTAGCCCTCTACTTGCAGTCTAATTCATATAGACATCCTGGTAGTCTTTCAGTTACAAAACTATTTCAATGAATATTTCATACTTTCATAATTTGTTTATGTAATGGTTGTAGGAATAAATACTAATATTGTTATTCGTATAGGTCGACCCAAGCTAACATCAAAGATGTGGAGCATTGTTACAACGACTACAGACAAAATGTTTGTTCCTCCAACAGCATGGGTTATTTCGATGACCCCAGCGTAGGCATGCCCCATAAAGTCAACGAGAACCAACCGATTCAACAAATTGCCCAGCAAAGTGTAACTTTCGAAGTAAATATGATTGGGGTGCAGTGGAAAATCATGACCTACAGGGCCGCACTCAGGCAAACTCAAAGCGTATGCAAACTATCATCTACAAAATTAGGTCTTGAATATATGGAATATAATTTCCGATTTTTCCGACTTTGTGATGAGTAATTATCTCTAAATTAATTAGATTTTTCCCAGATATTTCTGATGTTAATAACGACGGATCCTCTATAATGATTTTATTATTAAAGAGGAATAACATCAATTATTATCGTTCTTATTATGTTCCTCGCAAAGAACCTAAAAACTAGGTACATATGTTTTAGAATCTCAAAATTTTGTACGGTTAAATTAGGATTTTATCGATTATAATGAAAGATCTCTTTTTCTGATATTAATTTAACAATAACAAAACGCATGTTAATAAAACTTGTAAACATTTGGCTATCATGACAAGTTATATAAGGATAGATACAAGACTATCTAAAAAATGATGTACCACACTTATAACAGTCCATCTTATTTATGAAAAGAATTTATTGTTATGTAATTATATACAGGGTGCTCGTTAATGATTTCCCTCCCACCCCTTAATAATAAGTTTAGGGTTCTCAAGTATGATATTGAGTCATAGCTCATACACAAGGACCCTAAAAACATTATTACCAATTCTAAGCTAAATTTACTGATACATATTTTTATGTTTAATTTGTGATAATTGTAACGTAGCTTTAAATTCCTTTTCATTATGTATTTAAAAAGGCAGCAAATTTGCTCATTTCTTTTAGAACTTTTAGCACTCGTCTTTTTATTTAGAAACCAATATTTAATAATAAACTGAATTGTACATTATAAGCAAATATTCTTCAAGATAGATATTTTCCTCTTAAAATCCTACTATTATATATGTAATTACAATAACTACAGATAATTTTAAATTAATTGTACTTAAAAGAAGGCAAACTTGAAATTTCCGTCCTGGATTAGTCTGAATATGGACTCATGTAGAGAGAAATCAACTAATTAATAACAAAAATTGGGCAAAATACACATGTAAAAAGTTAGTGTAAGGTATTTATAAACCCATAAATGTTAACTTTTGTTAGATAGTGTGGAATGCAGATTTAGAATAAATAACATTTATAACATGTACGTACATATTAAGTAAGTACCTAATTTATCACAACAAATTAAATTATTGGTTTTTTTGTTGCTTATAAGGGTCTTTATGCCTTTCTTGAGATAGATTTAATACCTAAACAAGTTAATAACTATTCTGGCCATTTGTTATAGCAATTACATTAAAAATAATGTAAGTTTTAAGAAGTAACGGATAATTATCATAACCGTACTAAATATTAAGTAATTACTGTGTAGTAATTTTTTCTGTACAACTTTAGCAAGTAT
>NW_020440851.1:0-1157 GCF_000699045.2 Agrilus planipennis
AAATATATTTATTTGGTTTCGTTATGAAAAATTTATAAGAACTTTCAAAATAACCCTGTGGAAAGCACGATTAAAAAACTCTAATTACGACAAGGAATTTATACTAATAATAACAGAATGAACAGAATCCTGTTTAAGAGATGATAAAAGCAACGGAAAAAAGGACCTAGAAATCAGTGCAAGAATTGTTAGGACAGTAAAACTTATATGACGGAAGGAAGAAAGAAGCAGAATAGATGTGGATTGTGAAAAAAAAATTAGAAAAATGCGAAATAACCGGAACAAGAAAACAAGAAACGGGAATAGTAAATAATTAAATAAGGTAACTAGGTTATGGAGGATATACTAGAAAAGGAAAGAGTCAATAAAGGATAACAGAAGAAAAACAATGTAAACAAACTTTATAAAGGTAAAAAGTAAGTTGTCAATAAATAAATTATCACTGTGATTATGATTGAAAAAATTATGAAATAGTTAAGAAAAATTCACGTGGTCTAAATGTCCAAATGCAATTGACCATCAAAAGCGATTGAATGTTAAAAAAACTAAAGTGGCATGGAGACATTAAATTAAACGCACAAAATCAGATCTGTTCAGATTTTTATAGGTACACCTTGCATTTCTTAAACCAGAATTATTAAGGAAAGAACAATGTTCAGAAAAGTAATCAAATTCGTGTATCACAAGTCGACTAAATTAAGTCATTGCTTTTTTATTTGTAATATTTTTGCTATTTGGGCGTGAAATATTGACGAAGTGCCTCATTAAAAATGTGCAGGTTGTGTAAATATCCAAATGATTACAAGATATGCGATTGAATGCAAAAGTTTAAATTGAAAAGACTAAATCAGATACATCCTATATTTTTTCAATCATAATTATTTTGATGGCTTAAACCTTAAACATGTAGTTGTCCTTATCTCACATCTTATTATACATATACCTAGGTACCTACCTTCTTTTCATGCAAAGGTTTGATACCCGACCATCTACTTAGATATAGAGCACTTATATATATAACCATCTCAGAAACGGTTAGAGATAGGCTTCTGAAAAAGTCATAAATCGTCGTACCGCATGCTTTAAAGACGTTTTAGACCATCCGTTTTATTCTCATTCCACGCACAGAGGCTGTGGCTACCTCGAGTTTTTTGGTG
>NW_020440851.1:1537-4091 GCF_000699045.2 Agrilus planipennis
ATTAACATATTCAATTTAGTAGATAGAACATAAAGTACCTATAAAAAAATAGAAAAAAGTACACCTTAATAATCCAAGCACATTTTAATAAATTATTATGCGACTATATTTAATAGTAGTGTTGCCGGGCCTTCCAAGTGCCAGAAAAAAAATAATTTCATTTTATTCTCTGTGGTGTGGACAGCAAGTCTAATCACAATAGAAAGCATACGTGACAAAGAAAGAAAGAAATACTTAACCCATAAACAATGTGGTATATAAAAAAATTCGTACAAATACATCCTTTCACAAAAACAATAATGTAAAATAAGTGCAATAAATACAATTCATGAGGGGTGTTATGCTTTGTTCGAAAGATATTAAGAGTTGGGTTACTTTGGGTCAGTTTAGGTCGTATTTTTAGATAGATGTCGTTACAAAAATACATCACACACGCTCACCAAATTATGTAATTTTGTTTATGCAACATAAAAGGAAAAAATGTCGATAAAGAAATGTATAAATTCTATGTTTGATGAATGCTTTGTATTACCTGTATATATAGATATCTAGATAACAGAAAAAAGATATAAAACAGAGCATAGCGCAGGGTCGAGTTGCCTTCAATAAAAAGAAGTTATTTCTATGCTCTCGAACAGTTAATTTAGAAATTCGAAAAAGATTTTTAAAGGTGTACGTTTAGAGTGCGGCGCCATACGCGTGCCAAACATGGACAGTGGACGTGTCGGAAAAGAAATGGTTAGAAGAGTACGAAATGTGGTGTAACAGGCGAATAATGAGGATATCGTGGAGAGAGAAGGTTGGAAATGAAGAGCTATTAGAAAGAATACAAAAACAGAGGACTCTATGGAACTCAATAAGAAATAGGCGAGATAGGTAGGAAAATGAGTAGTTTGGTATGACACCTTCTCAGGCTCGTCACAGACGCATTAGAAGCAGAGACTGGAGTTAAGAGGAGTAGAGATAGACCTAGACTAGATTGCTGTTGAGAAATAGAGGATGTGGGTTGTTCTAGTTTTAGGAAAATGCGAAGATGAGGTCAGGATAGGAAAGAGTGGAGATGCGTGTCTAACCAGTCTTAGGACTGACGACCTTATGATGATGAACAGAAAAAATACTTGTAGGTATTTGGATAAAAACAGATGTTCTACGAAAGGTACCTCTCGCGTTCTGCTTAAAAGTAAGACAATAAGAGAACACTTCTTGCGGTGATAAATTTTCAGGAAGGGAAATAAATGGTCCTCTGGAGGTTTTTATCGGGCACAAAACTACCTTAAGGACAATATTTCATATCATCTGTTTCATTACGGGCTTAGTCGCCCTTTCAGGCAACATCAGTTTTCACCGGCGTGCTTTGTATTTCAGAGAATACTCTCATCCTTCCGATTTTTTATTACCTTTCTTATATTAGGTTATTTTACCTTAAAAGCAAATCAAATGAGAACATTTGCTGAGTTTGTAGCTTTGCTTTTCATTCGGTAGGCAAATTCATTCCAATTTAGAAAGTTTAATTATCTACTTCAAAGAGAAAAGTAAATTTATCATGTTTTCCTTTACCATTGGTTTTCTGTCGTGGTAGAAACTTTTTTATCATATTTTTTTTAACAATCCCTATGTATAAATAAACATGAATTTTCTACCATTGTAACGTCAACTTGAGTTGATTTCAATGCAAATAAGAAGAAAAAACGTAGTAGATACTTAGTCTGCTTCTTGGAAAGGCTTATCTCTTTATACATACCAAAGCCATGAAATTAAATTAAAGTTCTTTCTGTTTACGACAGATCCAATTTTTTATGTTAATTGGTTTTGGATGAAATTGTAAATTAAATGCACAAACTTTATAAGTTTGCATGACAAAATTACAATTAATTACTTCGAATAATTCGAAGGTAAGTCAGTTTAATATAAGTCTGGAGGCTTTCACGGCCGGAGGCTATCAGATGAAGTTTTTCCGGGCTAGGGAGCCGTGGTCGAGTGGATGTTCCAGACGTTTCATTCAACGCTGCGCCGAACATTTTTCAACGATGATGGTGGCTTAGTAGTAATCTAACCTTGAACCTTCGAGTAGCCTACGAAGCCACCATCGTCGTTTCTATTGAAAAATATTCGACGCAGCTTTGAACGAAATGTTTGGAAGAAATCAACATTCCACTCGACCACCGCTCTCTAGCCCGAAAAAACTTCATCTTATTATGTCAGTTGGATTCTCATATCGAATGCTACGTATTTTGCATTTTCTCAACAAAAAAGTAAAAATTTTTAGTATGAAAGTTCCTCGCGGAAAAAATTGCAAAGTATTCTTCAAATTCTTCAGCCCAAAGACTGGCTTGACACGAGCCTCTACTTTTTCACATTTCTTGATAACTAGAGCAGCCCACGTCTTTAAGATTTTTGCCCCTCTTAACTCTAATATAGCTAATTTAACTAGCCCTTTATATTTCAGAAGGTGGTCTACCAACATACCTCGAACCTCGTCTATTTCCTCTTTATTTTTGTTGAGTCGTCTAATCTCTTACTCTTCCTAATATCATCTCATTTCTAGCCTTGTTTA